>NC_080714.1:26434258-26444258 GCF_019097595.1 Hemibagrus wyckioides | reverse complement strand
AGAGTGATTATAAATGATTATGAACACCGGAGAGAGTGATTATAAATGATTATAAACACCGGAGAGAGTGATTATAAATGATTATGAACACCGGAGAGAGTGATTATAAATGATTATAAACACCGGAGAGAGTGATTATAAATGATTATGAACACCGGAGAGAGTCTTTTTCAACACTTTACATTACTAACACCTATGTAGCGTCAATTGGTCAGGAACTTTGTCCGTTTGTTTTGTTTGTTTGTTTGTTTTTGTTTGTTTGTTTGTGTGTGTGTGTGTGTATATACTGACCCGCTAGAGGAGGTGCTGGGCAGGGTTCTCCTCATGGTCACGCCTGTAGGGTTCAGATCGTAAGCCAGGTGTCCCTGCAGCTCCCCGAGAGAGAAGTTTGGCCCTGTTCCTGTCACCACCGGCGCTACACATTAAAAACAAAATAAACAACACACACACACACGAACACACACACACATAAACACAGACACACACACACACAGACAGGTTAAAGTGACTGAAAACCTAAAAAAACTGCTTTGAAGTTACATTATTCTTATGACATATATGTAGTTTCAGACATCTAATATATATATATATATAGTACATATGTATCACTCACTCACTCACATACACACTTACACACTCACTCACTTACACACTCACTCATTTACACACTCACTCATTTACACACTCACTCACACACTCACTCACACACTCACACACTCACTCACTCACTCACTCACTCACACACTCACTCACTTACACACTTACACACTTACACACTCACTCACTTACACACTCACTCACTACTCACCACTCACACACTCACTCACTCACTCACTCACACACTCACTCACACACTCACCACTCACCTCACACTCACTCACTCACCACTTCACTACACACTACACACTCACACACTCACTCACACACTCACTCACACACTCACACACTCACTCACTCACTCACTCACTCACTCACTCACACACTCACTCACTTACACACTTACACACTTACACACTCACTCACTTACACACTCACTCATTTACACACTCACTCACTCACTCACTCACACTCACTCACACACTCACACACTCACTCACTCACTCACTCACACACTCACACACTCACTCACACACTCACTCACTTACACACTTACACACTCACTCACTTACACACTCACTCATTTACACACTCACTCACTCACTCACTCACTCACACACTCACTCACACACTCACACTCACTCACACACTCACACACTCACTCACTCACTCACTCACACACTCACTCACTCACTCACTCATTTACACACTCACTCACTCACTCACACACTCACTCACTAACACACTCACACACTCACTAACTCACTCACACACTCACTCACACACTTACACACTCACTCACTTACACACTCACTCATTTACACACTCACTCACTCACTCACTCACACACTCACTCACACACTCACACTCACTCACACACTCACACACTCACTCACTCACTCACTCACTCACACACTCACTCACTTACACACTTACACACTCACTCACTTACACACTCACTCATTTACACACACACTCACTCACTCACTCACTCACACACTCACTCACACACTCACACACACACTCACACACTCACTAACTCACTCACACACTCACTCACTCACTCACACACACACTCACTCACTTACACACTTACACACTCACTCACTCACTCACTCACACACTCACTCACACTCACTTACACACTCACTCACTCACACACTCACTCACACTCACTCACTTCACTCACTCACTCTACACACTCACTCACTCACTCACACACTCACTCACTAACACACACACTCACTCACACACTCACTCACTCACTCACACTCACACACTCACTCACTCACTCACTCACTTACACACTCACTCACACTCACACACTCACACACTCACTCACTAACACACTCAATCACTTACACACTCACTCACTCACTCACACTCACACACTCACACACTCACTCACTCACTTACACACTCACTCACTTACACACTTACACACTCACTCACTTACACACTCACTCATTTACACACTCACTCACTCACTCACTCACACACTCACTCACACACTCACTAACTCACTCACACACTCACTCACTCACTCACACACTCACTCACTCACTCACACACACACTCACTCACTTACACACTTACACACTCACTCACTCACTCACTCACTCACACACTCACACACTCACTCACACACTCACACACTCACTCACTCACTCACTCACACACTCACTCACTTACACACTTACACACTCACTCACTTACACACTCACTCATTTACACACTCACTCACTCACTCACACACTCACTCACTAACACACTCACACACTCACACACTCACTCACTCACTCACACACTCACTCACTTACACACTCACTCACTTACACACTCACTCATTTACACACTCACTCACTCACTCACTCACTCACACACTCACTCACTAACACACTCACACACTCACTCACTCACTCACTCACTCACTCACTCACACACTCACTCACTTACACACTTACACACTCACTCACTTACACACTCACTCATTTACACACTCACTCACTCACTCACTCACTCACTCACACACTCACACTCACTCACACACTCACACACTCACTCACTCACACACTCACACACTCACTCACTCACACACTCACACACTCACACACTCACTCACTCACTCACACACTCACTCACTCACACACTCACTCACTCACTCACTCACACACTCACTCACTCACTCACACTCACTCACTCACTCACTCACACATTCACTCACTCACTCACTCACTCGCTCACTCACACACTCACACACTCACACACTCACACACTCACACACTTACACACTCACACACTCACACACTCACACACTCACACACTCACTCACACACTCACTCACTCACACACTTACACACTAACACACTCACTCACTCACACACTTACACACTCACTCACTCACACACTCACTCACACTCACTCACTCACTCACTCACTCACACACTCACACACTCACTCACTCACTCACTCACTCACTCACTCACTCACTCACACACTCACTCACTAACACACTCACACACTCACTCACTCACTCACTCACTCACACACTCACTCACTAACACACTCACACACTCACTCACTCACACACTCACTCACTCACTCACTCACACTCACACACTCACTCACTCACACACTCACTCACTCACTCACTCACTCACTCACACTCACACACTCACACACTCACTCACTCACTTACACACTACCTCACTTACACACTCACTCACTCACTCACACTCACACACTCACTCACTCACTCACTCACTTACACACTCACTCACTTACACACTTACACACTCACTCATTTACACACTCACTCACTCACTCACTCACTCACACACTCACTCACTCACACACTCACTCACTCAATCACTCACTCACTCACACACACACTCAATCACTCACTCAATCACTCACTCACTCACACTCACTCACACACTCACACTCACTCACTCACTCACACTCTCACACTCACTCACACACTCACACTCACTCACTCACTCACTCACTCACACACTCACACTCACTCACTCACTCACTCACTCACTCACTCACACTCACTCATTTACACACTCACTCACTCACTCACACACTCACACACACTCACACACTCACACACTCACTCACACTCACTCACTCACACACTCACACACACTCACTCCCTTACACACTCCCCCACTTACACACTTACACACTCACTCACTCACTCTCACTCACTCTCACTCACACACTCACTCACTCACACTCACTCACACTCACTCACACTCACACACACTCACACACTCACTCACACACACTCACTCACTCACACACTCACACACTCAAACTCACTCACTCACACTCACTCACACTCACTCACTCACTCACACTCAAACTCACACTCACTCACACTCTCACACACTCACACACTAACACACTCACACACTCACTCACTCACTCACTCACTCACTCACACACTCACTCACTCACTCACTCACTCACACACTCACTCACACACTCACACACTCACTCACTCACTCACTCACTCACTCACACACTCACTTACACACTTACAAACTCACTCACTTACACACTCACTCATTTACACACTCACTCACTCACTCACTCACTCACACACTCACTCACTAACACACTCACACACTCACACACTCACTCACTCACACACTCACTCACACACTCACACACTCACTCACTCACACACTCACTCACTCACTCACACACTCACACACTCACACACTCACACACTCACTCACTCACACACTCACTCACACACTCACACACTCACACACTCACTCACTCACTCACACACTCACACACTCACACACTCACTCACTCACACACTCACTCACTCTGAACTTTAACCTCAGCTGAATATGTTGTTGTGGTTGCAGTGTGGATTATGAGCAGTGCTGCAGTGTGATCCACTGCAGGGTGACGGTACGTAGTGCACAGGCGAGCAGTGGACTGTGATTTACAGCCCTAAAGGCCAGTACTGCAGTATACATGGCTGTTTAATAGGTTAGAGAGAGTCTCAGGGGACGAGGCTGCAGTGGGACGTTGTCCTGCTCTACACTACAGAGGAAGTTTAAAATGAAACTGGACATGAGATAAAAGTCTTAAAAGGGAGAACCGTACAGCTTATTTCACTTTATTTAAAAAAAATTGGTAGTTTAATTTATTTTATCAATTCTATACAACAACAAAAAATATGTTCTTAAAATGTAGAATTTTTTTTAATGATAAATTGTTTTTTTTTATCTTAAGGGTTGGGGGTCAATTCCCATCTCTGTCCTGAGTGTGTGGAGTTTGCATGTTCTCCCTGTGCTTCAGGGGTTTCAGAAAATAGATGGATGGATGGATGGATGAAGGGATGGATGAAGGGATGGATGGATCGATGGATGAAGGGATGGATGGATGGATGGATGGATGGGTGGATGGATGGATGATTGAAGGGATGGATGAGTGGTTGGCTGGATGGATGGAGGGATAAAGGGATGGGTGGGTGGGTGGCTGGCTGGAGGGATAAAGGGATGGGTGGGTGGATGGATGGATGGATGGATGAATCGATGACAATGAGTGAAACCATTTCATTCATCTTCGGTAACTGTTTTATTCTGGACAGGGGTCATAGTGGAACCCAGAGCTGTTTCTTGGAAAGCCTGCTGTCCATCACAGGACATCACACACCCCTAGACACCTCCCCCACATTCACACACTTATTTGCCCGTAAGAGCAGACATTTTGCCTAACAGCATATTTTTGGACAAGTGTGAGAGAAAACCCTCTCATGTGATGTCACAATACATCCCTTTCCACTACCTCATTCAACATAAACACTGATCAGGCATAACATTATGACCACCTGCCTAATATTGTGTTATTCCCCCTTTTGCTGCCAAAACAGCCCTGACCCGTCCTGCACTGTGTATTCTGACACTTTTCCTTTAGAACCAGCATTAACTTCTTCAGCAATTTGAGCAACAGTAGCTCGTCTACTCGTCGGATCACACGGGCCTACATACATCAATGAGCTTCGGCCGCCCATGATCCTGTCGCCGGTTCACCAATGTTCCTTCTTTGGACCACTTTTGATAGATACTGACCACTGCAGACCGGGAACACCCCACAAGAGCTGCAGTTTTGGAGATGCTCTGATCCAGTGGTCTAGCCATCACAATTTGACCCTATGTCAAACTCACTCAAATCCTTATGCTTGTCCATTTTCCCTGATTCTAACACATCAACGTTGAGGACAAAATGTTCACTTGCTGCCTAATATATCACACCCACTAACAGGTGCCATGATGAGGAGATACTCAGTCTTATTCACTTCACCTCTCATTGGTCATAATGTTATGCCTGATCTGTGTACTTTATCACCAAAAAAACACAACATGATACAGTGAGCTGAGCTAAAACTGTTCTGTTCAGGTATAAATCACATCTCATCTGAAGGGAAATCTCGGAAGGAGTATCTGGAGCACACCTTAGCTTTATTTCCCTCAAGATCTAAACAACATGCTGGATATATGACACTTCATACAGCGACATCGTTTACTCCTCACAGTAACCGAGACAAAAATAGAAACAGACCAGAACAGCTGAGCGCCATCGATTATTCTGCTTTAGCTTGCAAGGTAATTGCTAAACATAGCATTTCTATAATCTACACTTTAACCTGATCCTATATACCTTCATATATGACATGATATTGTAGATATATTTCATAATATAACAGAATATCAGAAATCATCCCCCGGTTTTCAGTCCATCTCCTCAGCAGTGACCGAGTAGAAACGTGAAGCTTTCTCTTTTACATGTCCCCTGTGCTGCTTTCGATTATTTCATTAGTGGGACATTCGCGTACTGCAGAAGACAAACAAACTCGTTATGCAGATTAAATCTTCCCAGGAGAACGTAATGAGAGTCAGTAGTGTGTATAATTACAGACGCTTCTGCGAGTCAGCACAAACCGTCAGATCCGCTTCACTACAGAGTCAAATCGCCACGTGGCTGGACTCGATATCGGTCAGTCTGACTGCTGTATGGATTCTTCAACACGCTACAGATTAAACATGTGGAAGTGTGCTCTTTCACTCACTCACTTACTCACTCACTCACTTACTCACTCACTCACTCACTGTTTCACTCACTCACTGTTTCACTCACTCACTCACTGTTTCACTCACTCACTGTTTCACTCACTCACTCACTGTTTCACTCACTCACTGTTTCACTCACTCACTCACTGTTTCACTCACTCACTCACTGTTTCACTCACTCACTGTTTCACTCACTCACTGTTTCACTCACTCACTGTTTCACTCACTCACTGTTTCACTCACTCACTGTTTCACTCACTCACTCACTGTTTCACTCACTCACTGTTTCACTCACTGACTGTTTCACTCACTCACTGTTTCACTCACTCACTGTTTCACTCACTGACTGTTTCACTCACTCACTGTTTCACTCACTCACTCACTGTTTCACTCACTCACTGTTTCACTCACTCACTGTTTCACTCACTCACTGTTTCACTCACTCACTCACTGTTTCACTCACTGACTGTTTCACTCACTCACTGTTTCACTCACTCACTGTTTCACTCACTCACTGTTTCACTCACTGACTGTTTCACTCACTCACTGTTTCACTCACTCACTGTTTCACTCACTGACTGTTTCACTCACTCACTGTTTCACTCACTGACTGTTTCACTCACTCACTGTTTCACTCACTGACTGTTTCACTCACTCACTGTTTCACTCACTCACTGTTTCACTCACTCACTGTTTCACTCACTCACTGTTTCACTCACTGACTGTTTCACTCACTCACTGTTTCACTCACTGACTGTTTCACTCACTCACTGTTTCACTCACTCACTCACTCACTGACTGTTTCACTCACTGACTGTTTCACTCACTCACTGTTTCACTCACTCACTGTTTCACTCACTCACTCACTGTTTCACTCACTCACTGTTTCACTCACTGACTGTTTCACTCACTCACTCACTGTTTCACTCACTCACTGTTTCACTCACTCACTCACTCACTCACTGTTTCACTCACTCACTTTTTCACTCACTCACTCACTCACTCACTGTTTCACTCACTGACTGTTTCACTCACTCACTGTTTCACTCACTGACTGTTTCACTCACTCACTCACTGTTTCACTCACTCACTGTTTCACTCACTCACTGTTTCACTCACTGACTGTTTCACTCACTCACTCACTGTTTCACTCACTCACTGTTTCACTCACTGACTGTTTCACTCACTCACTCACTGTTTCACTCACTCACTGTTTCACTCACTCACTGTTTCACTCACTCACTCACTCACTCACTGTTTCACTCACTCACTGTTTCACTCACTCACTCACTCACTCACTGTTTCACTCACTCACTGTTTCACTCACTCACTCACTCACTCACTGTTTCACTCACTCACTGTTTCACTCACTCACTCACTCACTCACTGTTTCACTCACTGACTGTTTCACTCACTCACTGTTTCACTCACTGACTGTTTCACTCACTCACTCACTGTTTCACTCACTCACTGTTTCACTCACTCACTGTTTCACTCACTCACTCACTCACTGTTTCACTCACTCACTGTTTCACTCACTCACTGTTTCACTCACTCACTGTTTCACTCACTCACTCACTGTTTCACTCACTCACTGTTTCACTCACTCACTGTTTCACTCACTCACTGTTTCACTCACTCACTCACTGTTTCACTCACTCACTGTTTCACTCACTCACTCACTTACTCACTCACTCACTCACTCACTGTTTCACTCACTCACTCACTGTTTCACTCACTTACTGTTTCACTCACTCACACTCACCACCACTCACCACCACCACTCACTGTTTCACTCACTCACCACTGCTCACCACTCACTCACTGTTTCACTCACCACTGTTTCACCACCACCACTCACCACCTTTCACTCCACTCACCTCACTGTTTCACTCACCACTCACTGTTTCACTCCACTCACCACTGTTTCACTCACCACTCACCACCACTGTTTCACTCACTCACTCACTGTTTCACTCACTCACCACCACTCACTCACTCACTGTTTCACCTCACTCACTGTTTCACTCCACTCACTCACTGTTTCACTCACCTCACCACTGTTTCACTCACCACCACTGTTTCACTCACTCACTCACTGTTTCACCTCACTCACTCACTGTTCACTCACTCACCACTGTTTCACTCACTCACTCACTGTTTCACTCACTCACTCACACTCACTCACTCACTCACTCACTCACTGTTTCACTCACTCACTCACTGTTTCACTCACCACCACTGTTTCACTCACTCACTCACTGTTTCACTCACTCACCACTCACCACCACCACTGCTCACCACTGTTTCACTCACCACTGTTTCACTCACTCACCACTGTTTCACTCACTCACTCACTGTTTCACTCACTCACTCACTGTTTCACTCACTCACCACTGTTTCACTCACTCACTGTTTCACTCCACTGCTCACCACCTCACTCACCACTGTTTCACTCACTCACTCACTGTTTCACCACTCACTCACTGTTTCACTCACTCACTGTTTCACTCACTCACCACCACTGTTTCACTCACTCACCACCACCACTCCACTCACCTCACTCACTCACTCACTCACCACCACCACTCACCTCACTCACCACCACTGTTTCACTCACCCCACTCACCACTCACCACTCACTCACCACTGTTTCACTCACTCACCACTTACCACTCACTTTCACTCACCACCACCACTGTTTCACCACTTTACTCACTCACCACCACTCACCACCACCACCACTGTTTCACTCACTCACTGTTTCACTCACCACCACTGTTTCACTCACTCACTGTTTCACTCACTCACCACTCACCACTGTTTCACTCACTGACTGTTTCACTCACTCACTGTTTCACCTCACCTGCTCACCACTCACTCACTGTTTCACTCACTCACTGTTTCACTCACTCACTGTTTCACTCACTGACTGTTTCACTCACTCACTCACTGTTTCACTCACTCACTGTTTCACTCACTCACTGTTTCACTCACTCACTGTTTCACTCACTCACTCACTCACTCACTGTTTCACTCACTCACTGTTTCACTCACTCACTGTTTCACTCACTCACTCACTCACTCACTGTTTCACTCACTGACTGTTTCACTCACTCACTGTTTCACTCACTGACTGTTTCACTCACTCACTCACTCACTGTTTCACTCACTCACTGTTTCACTCACTCACTCACTGTTTCACTCACTCACTCACTCACTCACTCACTGTTTCACTCACTCACTCACTCACTCACTCACTGTTTCACTCACTGACTGTTTCACTCACTCACTGTTTCACT
>NC_080714.1:26391758-26429258 GCF_019097595.1 Hemibagrus wyckioides | reverse complement strand
ACACACACTCTCTCTCTCACACTACTGCACACCTTTTCGCTCACACTCACGCTCTTGCACATACTCTCGCTCACACTCGCAGACTTTCACATACACTCTCTTACACACTCTCGCACAATCGCTCACACATTGGCTTTTTATTTCAGCTCAGAACATCAAGATTTTCCTTTGAACCAAAAAATTTTTTTCATTTAAAAACATTTAAATTTTTATACTCTAGGGCTTTTCACACTTGAAAGAGTCCCCTGGGTCCTAGTAACCCCCGGGTAAACGGAATCCATGGTTGTGTAGTTAGCTCTTTTACACTGCTCCTACTTCCCCCGGCGTTAACACTGAATCCTGGCTCTTCCTCATCTGATGTTTCTCACTCTACATTCCTAAGCCCTGGATTTACCTTCTCCTAATTCACATATCTGAATAATCAACAACCGTGATTGAGTAAATACAGCGACACATTTCCCCCTCACTACTTCCGTGGTGTTTCAGACCACTAGGGGGTGCTAGCAAGTGGTTTATTTGTGCATTGTTCCCGTGTGGGTGGTGCCACGCCCTTTCCTAAGGTGTTTTGTCGCGTTACTTGTTTTTCAGTTAATGTGCTGCTCTATATATGTGAATCCCTGCATTTGGGTGTGATTACCTAGCTGGCGCGGGCGATCAAGCAAACGGCAGAGATCCGGGTTCATTCCCTGAGGGTTAGCAGCACGGTGTAGAGCGACACTAACACGAGGGTTAGCAGAGTGGTGTAGAGCGACACTAACACGAGGGTTAGCAGAGTGGTGTAGAGCGACACTAACACGAGGGTTAGCAGCGTGGTGTAGAGCGACACTAACATGAGGGTTAGCAGCGCGGTGTAGAGCGACACTAACACGAGGGTTAGCAGCGTGGTGTAGAGCAACACTAACACGAGGGTTAGCAGCGTGGTGTAGAGCGACACTAACATGAGGGTTAGCAGCGCGGTGTAGAGCAACACTAACACAAGGGTTAGCAGCGCGGTGTAGAGCGATACTAACACAAGGGTTAGCAGCGCGGTGTAGAGCGACACTAACACGAGGGTTAGCAGCGTGGTGTAGAGCGACACTAACACGAGGGTTAGCAGCGTGGTGTAGAGCGACACTAACACGAGGGTTAGCAGCGTGGTGTAGAGCAACACTAACACAAGGGTTAGCAGCGTGGTGTAGAGCAACACTAACACGAGGGTTAGCAGCGTGGTGTAGAGCAACACTAACACGAGGGTTAGCAGCGTGGTGTAGAGCGACACTAACATGAGGGTTAGCAGCGCGGTGTAGAGCAACACTAACACGAGGGTTAGCAGCGCGGTGTAGAGCAACACTAACACAAGGGTTAGCAGCGTGGTGTAGAGCAACACTAACACGAGGGTTAGCAGCGCGGTGTAGAGCAACACTAACATGAGGGTTAGCAGCGCGGTGTAGAGTGACACTAACACGAGGGTTAGCAGCGCGGTGTAGAGCAACACTAATATGAGGGTTAGCAGCGCGGTGTAGAGCAACACTAATATGAGGGTTAGCAGCGTGGTGTAGAGCGACACTAACACAAGGGTTAGCAGCGCGGTGTAGAGCGACACTAACACGAGGGTTAGCAGCGCGGTGTAGAGCGACACTAACACGAGGGTTAGCAGCGCGGTGTAGAGCAACACTAACACGAGGGTTAGCAGCGCGGTGTAGAGCGACACTAACACGAGGGTTAGCAGCGTGGTGTAGAGCGACACTAACACGAGGGTTAGCAGCGCGGTGTAGAGCGACACTAACACGAGGGTTAGCAGCGTGGTGTAGAGCGACTCAAACATAAGGGTTAGCAGCGCGGTGTAGAGCGACACTAACACAAGGGTTAGCAGCGCAGTGTAGAGCGAAACTAACACGAGGGTTAGCAGCGTGGTGTAGAGCAACACTAACACGAGGGTTAGCAGCGAGGTGTAGAGCAACACTAACACAAGGGTTAGCAGCGTGGTGTAGAGCGACACTAACACGAGGGTTAGCAGCGTGGTGTAGAGCAACACTAACACGAGGGTTAGCAGCGCGGTGTAGAGCAACACTAACACGAGGGTTAGCAGCGTGGTGTAGAGCGACACTAACACAAGGGTTAGCAGCGCGGTGTAGAGCGACACTAACACGAGGGTTAGCAGCGTGGTGTAGAGCAACACTAACACGAGGGTTAGCAGCGCGGTGTAGAGCGATACTAACACAAGGGTTAGCAGCGCGGTGTAGAGCGACACTAACACGAGGGTTAGCAGCGTGGTGTAGAGCGACACTAACACGAGGGTTAGCAGCGCGGTGTAGAGCAACACTAACACGAGGGTTAGCAGCGCGGTGTAGAGAGATACTAACACAAGGGTTAGCAGCGCGGTGTAGAGCGACACTAACACGAGGGTTAGCAGCGTGGTGTAGAGCGACACTAACACGAGGGTTAGCAGCGTGGTGTAGAGCGACACTAACACGAGGGTTAGCAGCGTGGTGTAGAGCGACACTAACACGAGGGTTAGCAGCGCGGTGTAGAGCAACACTAACACAAGGGTTAGCAGCGCGGTGTAGAGCGATACTAACACGAGGGTTAGCAGCGCGGTGTAGAGCGACACTAACACGAGGGTTAGCAGCGTGGTGTAGAATGTTGCTAACACATGGTTTAGCGCGGCGTGAAAAGCCCTTAATTTCAGGATGCTCTGTTTGGAGATGAAGAGAGAAGAAGCTCCTTACTTCTGGACACTTGTACCAGTTCGGTCACGTTGAACACTCCCGACGTGACAAAGCTCTCCTGAAACTCGGGCCCATCTGCGAAAGAGGAAAACAGAAACAAAGAACAATGCGCTAGTGTCTCTTAAAACCCCAGGAGTGATTAGATCATTAGCATCATACACACAGACACAATAGCGCGATTGTTACGCGGCTTTTTTCTCCCTCGAAGTTAAACGAATAAACTGAAAACAAACAGCTGGAGTCGGAGCCAGAGTGGAGTCAGCACTGTACTGCTGCAATGCAAAGGACAGATCAATAGGACAATATACCGCCAGCTCCAGAAGTATTGGCACCCTTGAAGAAAATGAGCAATAATGAATGAGTTGTTTATTGAAAACACTGGTTTCAAAAGTATTGGCACCCTTGAAGAAAATAAGCAAAAATTAATGATTATTTTCATTTTTTAGTTTCAAAATTCTTTGTAGAAATAAGCAAAAATTAATGAGTTTTTTTTTCTTTTTTTAAACTCTAGATTCAAAATTATTGGCACCCTTAAGAGCAATAAGCAAAAACTAATTAATTAATTTTTGTAAATTGAAAACACTGGTTTCAAAATTATTGGCACCCTTGATGAAACTGAGCAAAAATTAATGAGTTTATTTATTTATTTTCTTCTTTTTTTTAAGCAAAAAGCTTTTTTTAAGCAAAAGATTTTATTTATTTATTTATTTTTTTAAACACAACTGTCAAAATTATTGGCACCCTTGGTAGAATTACATAAACATTAATGATGTTTTTTTTATTTATTGAAAATACTAGTTTCAAAATTATTGCAATTATAAGCAAACGGCAGAGATCCGGGTTCATTCCCTGAGGGTTAGCAGCGCGGTGTAGAGCGACACTAACACGAGGGTTAGCAGCGCGGTGTAGAGCGATACTAACACGAGGGTTAGCAGCGCGGTGTAGAGCAACACTAACACGAGGGTTAGCAGCGCGGTGTAGAGCGATACTAACACGAGGGTTAGCAGCGCGGTGTAGAGCAACACTAACACGAGGGTTAGCAGCGCGGTGTAGAGCGATATTAACACGAGGGTTAGCAGCGCGGTGTAGAGCAACACTAACACGAGGGTTAGCAGAGTGGTGTAGAGCGACACTAACATGAGGGTTAGCAGCGCGGTGTAGAGCAACACTAACACAAGGGTTAGCAGCGTGGTGTAGAGCGACTCAAACACAACGGTTAGCAGCGCGGTGTAGAGCGACACTAACACGAGGGTTAGCAGCGCGGTGTAGAGCGACACTAACACGAGGGTTAGCAGCGCGGTGTAGAGCGACACTAACACGAGGGTTAGCAGCGCGGTGTAGAGCGACACTAACACGAGGGTTAGCAGCGCGGTGTAGAGCGACACTAACACGAGGGTTAGCAGCGCGGTGTAGAGCGACACTAACACGAGGGTTAGCAGCGCGGTGTAGAGCGACACTAACACGAGGGTTAGCAGCGCGGTGTAGAGCGACACTAACACGAGGGTTAGCAGCGTGGTGTAGAGCGACACTAACACGAGGGTTAGCAGCGTGGTGTAGAGCGACACTAACACGAGGGTTAGCAGCGTGGTGTAGAGCGACACTAACACGAGGGTTAGCAGCGTGGTGTAGAGCGACACTAACACGAGGGTTAGCAGCGTGGTGTAGAGCGACACTAACACGAGGGTTAGCAGCGTGGTGTAGAGCGACACTAACACGAGGGTTAGCAGCGCGGTGTAGAGCAACACTAACACGAGGGTTAGCATTAATTACATAAACATTAATGATGTTTTTTTTATTTATTGAAAATACTAGTTTCAAAATTATTGGCACCCTTAGTGAAAATAAGAAAAAAAATTAATGTTTTCTTTTTATCTTTTTTAAACACTGGTTTCAAAATTATTGGGACACCCTTGGTAGAATTACGCAAACATTAATTACTTTTTTTTTTTATTACTGAAAATACTGGTTTCAAAATTATTGGCACCCTTGGTAGAAATAAGTAAAAAAAGGAACGATTTATTTATTTTTTTTCAAAACACTGGTTTCAAAATGAATGGCACCGCAATAATATTACGTGATATTTGTAGCAGTGAAAAAGAAAACAAACTGAGCCTCTGTAAATTTTAACAAGGTGCGAGACACTAGAGAATTTCTGCTCTTCTTCTTCTCTTCCTTTGCATTCTCTCTTTATTACCTAAGAAACCATTTTTGCCACCTTTTAGACCTCCGTACCTGTAGATCACCCTGAGAACTAACCTCTTATAGATATAGCACAACTTTCTGGTTAGAGATTATGTAAAACCTCATGAGAGCTCATCAATGCGAAGTCTTGCCAAAGTCTTTATCTTTCGGATGGACGTTGTTTCGGATTTTAATATAAGTCCTCCTGGATGTGGATTCTCCTTTTGAAAAACAAGGTTTGGGTTCAAATATCTTTATCTTAATCTATTTAGTTACCACAAGCTGCAGCTCCTAAGCATCACCAATCCACCTCCGTATCCAGCCACCATTTTTTCTTTCTTCTGGAGGGTGTTCATAGCCACAAAAAGCCTCATCTGACCACAAAACTCTAATGATTCTTAATGACTAATATGAAGTGAAGATCGGTGAAGACTTTCTTTCAAACATCTTATAGCTGATATGGACGGGTTTGGAGGAATGATGAACCAATATTTGCTGTCTTTTTTTGTATCAGTCATGATCTTTACGATGCTGAGGGAAACTTTTCACAGTTTTGTTTCCACCTGAAACCAAAAAATGGAGTTTGCTCCTGTTTTTTGTTGTGTCCATGTTGATGACTGAGCGTCTTTGTCATGTCTCACTCCACAGTGGAGGTTAATATGAAGCTCATATGAAAGTAGACACTCAGGACTTGTAGTATTTCTGTTGTTCCCCAGCCTACTAGAGGTGATGTATTCACAGAAAAGATAAAGAAAAATCAAAGCAGTTCATTTTTTTCCACAGAAATGTTCAAAGTAAATGTTGATATCGAACCCATTTCTGCTCTCTGAGACGCTCCGAGTGCTTGTTCATCTAAAAAGCGCCTAAACTCTGATCTTCAACCAGTAAAATTCTGTGTAAGTTCTCCAACAGAGGGAAAAACACAAGTCTGAAACGCACTGAAACCCGACAGACTCGTTTTAGATCAGACTCACAGTGAGAAAATCATTCGTTTGTTTATTCTGATTGAAAACGTCTCACTGTAACTGTTACAAAAAGGGGTTAAATAAGTGTTTTTAAATACAGGGCTTATACAGATTATACCACAGGGCTGCTTGCTGTATGTGAATATATGCGGATGAATCGTGTCTGTAACATTAACGTTATCGTTTCTATAGTAACAAGGAACTTGCATGGCAGACTTTTAAGACGAATTAATAAAAAGTCGTGTTGTTACTTAAAAACTTTTTTGCTTGGAGAGGTTTGCGTAATAACATTTAAGAAAGGAATCTCCAGTGTCAGAGCTTCGGAACGGTCCGGAAGTTTTCCGAAATTTTCAGAGGAAGAAAATCGGCACGAGGTCGAAGTTTTTTCATGTTACTTCTCAGGGACATGACAGGTCGTGTTATTGTGACCTTAACGAGGGAAAAGCTACGACGGAAGTGAGAACAGGAACTGACTCATTTACAGATGTTCCACTACATAACTATAAACAGATAAAAAGCATGACGGCGTTCGTTCGAAATCAATTCGAAATTGATAAAGCTTCAAAAGGTGTGCTGTTATAGAAGGGAAGACATGATATTGTTGTGGCATCATCGTGGATCATTTTTTCTAGAACAGCACATTATTATTATTATTATTATTATTATTATTATTATTATTATTCATAATAATAATAATCACTTATTTTTTTTATTTTATACTGGACCTCCTGGTGGTCCAGTGGCAGGATCCCACGCTCTCATTGCTGTGGCCTGGGTTCAATTTCCGGGCAGGGCGCTACCCCAGCCACTGAAGAGTCTCAGTGCCGGTCCCAGCCCGGATAAAATGGGAAGGTTGCGACAGGAAGGGCATCCGGTGTAAAACCTGTGCCAAATCATGTGGATCGAATGATCCGCTACAAACAGCGGACCCTGCCAATGCATGTGACTAATGCTTGGATAAAATTAAAATAAAATAATAAAAATAAAATAAATAAATAAATAAATTATTATGGGGAAGTGGTAGCTTAAGTCATAAAGGCTCTGGGTTGTTGACCGGAAGATCGGATTTCCAGCCCCAACACCGCCAAGCTGCCACCATTGGGCCCTTGAGCAAGGCCCCTAAATCCCACCCTGCTCCAGGGGTGCTGTATCGTGGCTGACCCTGCACTCTGACCCCAACCCCCAAGAATGGGTTATGCAAAGAAAGAATTTCCCTGTGCAGTAATGTCTATGTGACAAATAATGACAACTTATTATTATTATTATTACATATTATCTGCTTTCATTTTTTTATGCTGAGACGTGATTTAATTTATTCATGCATCGTGTCATGAGGAATTTCTGCCATTATATTTATTCATAATTGATTACAGTTTGTTTGGGAGTGCCAATAATTTTGCAGCAGTGCAAATAAACAAGAAAAAGAGAAAAGAAATGACGTTCGTGTGCAAGTTCAAGTGTACTGAAGTCTTTGATGGTTAAAGGCAGCATGTGTGTGTGTGTAGGTCATGTATATGTACTGTATATACAAAAGGGTCATGAAACGGATCTTTTGCCCCCCAGATGGCGCAATTTTGTCTGAAGGCTGAAGGAAAAGCCAGACGCTCTTGCCTCCTGGCAATCACACGCGAGGAGAAAGCGCAGAAACCGGAGAATCCAGAACCAGGATTAAATTACACGAAGAGTAAATAAATGAAGAAAAGTCAGAGGTTCGCCTTGTGATGGAGCCTGTATCTCGCTCTCGGGTTGTGCTCTCGCACCCTGTTTCGGTGTGCGGCGTGAGCTTCAGGATTCTCTTCCCTTCCTCGGCCCCACCCCCCCCCCACCCCCACCCCACACGTAAACAAAACACATCCTTCGATCGACAATTTTCAAGAAAGCTTCGTTTCAACCGAGAGGGGGTTTTTTTTTTGGTTGAATTCAATGAGCAAGCATGTTTCGTGTGGTTCGAGAAGCATGTGTGTGTGTGCGTGTGTGTAGTGAGGTGTGTGTCGGAGGGTGTGGGTTTGCTAGGTTAAGCTGAGCTCTATGTAGGTTGCGCTGTGTAAACAGGATGTTTGTACAGTGTGGGAACGAGCTCAGAGACCTGCGCTGCACTGTACGCCTGCTGCTTTCACACCTCCAAACACTCTCACTTGACCACACAGACATCAGTGCATTGTGCACACATGCACACACGCGCACACACACACACACACACACAGAGACGAAAACATGCATGAACAAGCAAAGACTGCAGAGATTTTGCAGCTCTCACACATCCACACACCCATGCACATGCTCACGGAATTAATCTGATGGTTTCTATGCCTTTTTGTTTTGTTTTTAATTTACAAAAGAAAATTTAACGCAAAGTTATATGCAAAAAATACAGATATAGCTTTAATATTCTTGATTTAATTATTTTTAAGATAGGAAAAAATGTCAGATTTTTAAACAACAAGAATAAAAAAGTTAAGCCGTCATTGTTGGTTTGAAAGAATTATGTTAATAAATGTGAACAATTATGATATTGTGAATAAGTGGTTAATAAATAATTAATTAAAGCCACCATGTAGGTTGTACATGGTATCATGAGCTGATGGTACGGTGCTGTAGGATGAGAGACAGGTGAAGAGAGAGCTAATGCAGGTGTGTGTGTGTTTACTCTCAACATTTGGAACGACAAGATTTCCCAAAAGATCCCCAAGCGCATATTAATGAGATCTAAACACAGAACAGGTGAAGACATTCAGGTAACAGGACGAGACAGGACTAGAATTAGGTCTAGGACTAGGTCGCTATGGAAACTGAGACAGGAAAAGGGGAGACAGAGGACAGGTTAAAGGTGCTGTAAGCGCAAGACATATTATCATGCAACAATCAAGTGACACCATTGGCAGATTTATCAAGGGAAAGTGCTAGGTGTGAACGCTTAATTAATAAGTGTTAAAGCAGAGCTGTAACACACACACACACACTGAAGCTTCAAGTCAGTTTTAATCTCAAATCAAATACAGACATGAAAAAACTTAAGAGTGTGTGTGTGTGTGTGTGTGTGTGTGTGTGTGGTCTTACCCATTGTGGCGGCTCGACTATCTTCTTGGTCGGAGCCGATACCTGTGCGAGGACTACTGCCCTGCTCCGCTGCCTCTGAGAAAGAGAGAGAGAGAGAGAGAGAGAGAGGGAGCGAGAGAGAGAGAGAGAGGGAGAGAGAGGGAGAGAGAGAGAGGGAGAGAGAGGGAGCGAGAGCGAGAGAGAGAGAGAGAGAGAGAGAGAGATGAGTTGTCACTCATGATTTCTATAGACTGAAACACAGACTGTTTGTATTCAGTGTGAACACATTTATTCAGGCTGAAAAGAGAGAATGCGTTGTAAACGAACAGAAACAGAAAGACCGTTACTCTGAGAGACACAACGCTCGCCGTCTCACTCACACAGTCATGTGAAAAAATTAGGACACTGCATGAAAGCCTGTGTGTGTGTGTTATTCTTTTAACATAGCTAAACATATGGGCATTTGATCTTCCTTTTTCACAATATTGAAAGATTCAAGTCATAAAACTAAACAAATAAAACCAAGGAACAATCTCTTTTTCAAAATGATCTGTAAAATGTCATTTAAAAAAAAAATCCAATTTCTTCTGAGGACACCCCCACATTTATCTCGACTTGATAAAATGACCAATAGCTGTTTCACATCAGGTGCATCGTTCCAGAGCATTGTGAAGGATGCACCTCGGACATTTAGCTTGCTTCGCTCTTAATTGTTGAAGTGAGAGGTATCACCACGGGGAGATCCAAAGAGCTGTCTGAGGCCTTCAGACTGTTGATGCTTATGAGTCTGGTAAGGGATATAAAAAGATCTTGAAAGAATTTGTAATCAGCCAGAAAATCATTTACAAGTGGAGAACATTTAAAACAACTGCCAACATGACCAGGTCAGGCCGTCCGAGCAAATTCACCCCGAGAGCAGACCGCATGATGCCTAAAGACCTACGGCAAGCTTTTGCTACAGTTTATGCCAAGGAATCTCCAATCAGAAAGAGACTACACAACTTTCATTATAATGGAAGGTGTGCAAGAAAGAAACCTTTTGCAGTCTAAGAAAAACATGAGGGCGAGACTGAAGTTTCCCCAAAGGACACAAAGACAAAGGCCAAGACTTCTGGAATAATGCTGTGCTTCGGACAGATGAGTCTAAAATCGAATTATTCAGACACCATAACAGGGCATGTTGGGCGTAAACCAAACACAGCATTTCAGCAGATGAACCTCGTATCAACTATGAACCTAAAGGTGGAAGTGTGATGGCTTGGGGATGCTTTGCTGCAGCAGGACCTGGCCAGCTCACCATCAGAGAGTCCATTACGAATTCTTCAATGTATCAGAAGGTGCTTGAGGAACATGCAAAAATTCAAGCTAAAGTGGAACTGAACCTTGCGACATGACAATGACCCAAAATACACACCAATAAATCCACCAAGGACTGGCTGAAAAAATGGAGACATCTGGAATGGCCGAGTCAAAGCCCAGATCTAAATCCTGTTGAGATCCTGTGCAGACAAGAACCCCCCCCAATGCAGAGTTCTGCATTGAGGACTGGGGGAAAATTTCTTCCAGTCCATGTCAGAAACTGGTAGATGGCTACAAGAAACGTCTCACCAAGGTTATTTCAGCCAATGGGGTGGGGGTGGCGGCAGGGGGGCACACTATTAGGGCTATTAGGGCATAGGGTGTGCTAACTTTTATTCCTTAAGTAAAGTTTTGTTGATTTCTTTTGTTCAATAAGTGAAAACAGAGTGATGTTTTGTTGTTGTTTACATGCAATTACATCACTTCCATCTCCAGGTACAAATTAAAACAAGATCAGACACTGACATGTGGACATTTCTTGAAGAACTGAATATTTAATGGGGTGTACTCATTTTTTCACATGGCTGTACATCAGACTAATGTGGGTTCTTTCACTTTATTATTTTCCAGTAAGAGTGGTCTCACAGTCCAGTTGCTGAGGTCCAGTAAACACACACACACACACACACACACACACACACAAGGCCAAAATGAAGGACCAGTCTGCCCAGGATCAGACTCAGACCCCTTCAGACTGTCCTGATTCCACATGTCCTGTCTCGGATCAGACAGCAGACACGTCGGGTAGACGTCTCGGATCAGACAGCAGACACGTCGGGTAGACGTCTCGGATCAGACAGCAGACACGCCGGGTAGACATCTCCCGTAAATGATTGATAGGTGAGAGAATCGTGATTTTTTTTGCAGGATTTGAACTCCCTCAGTCATCTAGCATTAATCAGCACTCAGGAGCAGTGTGGCATCATTTCTGTCGTTACAGTACACCAGCACACGTGAACGTGAAATCTACACGTGATACAGAGACCCAACCGTACACGCCCACTCCTCAGCTTACTCACAAACCTCATAAACCCAATGAACTGAGAAACATGGCAGAAAACCACACAGCAACCCTGTTCTGTTCTCTCTCACTCGTCTGGCAAACTCTGACCACAAGCCAGTTGTCTTTCTCTTTCTATCTATCTATCTATCTATCTATCTATCTATCTATCTATCTATCTATCTATCTATCTATCTATCTCCTTTTCTCACTCTCTCAGTCTCTTTCTTTCTGTCTCTCTCTCTCTCTAGCTCTCTTTCTCTCTCTATCCTTCTTTCTCTCTCCCTCTTTCTCTCTCTCTAGGTCTCACTTTTTCTCTTTCTCTCTCTATTGTTCCTTCTCTCTCTCTTTCTTACACTCTCTCTCTCTCTCTCTCTCTCTCTCTCTTGGCACAGCGAGCGGATCACGTTGCCAGCATTGACGCAGCATGAAAAGGACAAAGTCAGCCTAATCCAACCATAAAACCCTTTTTTATTTGCATGAACTCGGGTTTTTTTTGCGGCACACGGAGATAAAAACTGGTAGATAAACACGCCGAGCCGCTCCAGAGCCGAGAGGAGTTTACTGAATGCAGAAGTGGGGGATGGAAAGTTTACCACAAGGTCTCTGGCAGAGGTTCAGAGAGGAGAAGGCAGTAAAAAAAAAAGCCCCGAAGTCAGATAGATAAATAAATAGAAGTGCTGCGTATCTGATGCGCCGTCCTCCGCGGCCAGATCAAAGAGCAGACCAGTCTGGCCTTCTGCACATGTTTGAGTTTAGCGCCCAGAGAACGCAACGCATCATTACCGCTCACACGCTCTCGCTGACCTGCAGGTCTGAGGCTGACCACCACGTCACACACACACACACACACACACACACACAACATAACTGATAGAATCTTTGGCTTTAGTTGTACTACAGGGAACGGGAATTATTGCCCTAATTATATTACACTGTATAATGCTTTGTAAGGGTTTCCATTATGTCCCAGTCATCAGCGTGGAGCTAAATAACGTCCAGTTCCTCCAGAGAAAGAAGAAGAAAAAGAAGGAGGAGGAGGAGAAGAAAAACGAATGTATTCTTCCTGTTAGGATCAGTGTTATTGCTTGTATTATTCTGGGAGCAGGTGGCAGCTTCAGAGCTTCAGGGTTCCTGACAGGGTTCCTCAAGGCCATGCTACTTCTATTCATGTATCTAGCTGGCTAATACGTATGTATTATTAATGCTGATCTTCTCAGACGATGGTTAACTCCATGGTACATCACTAACAGCACAGAATGAGATATCCATCATATATACATCATCCTGGGCAAAATATCAATAAATACATCCTGATACTCTGCTGTGGAGGAAGAACTGCGATAAAGGAGGAGACATGTTTTTGTGTGAGGAAAGCTCGGCTTTTTGTGTGATCTGGGATGTCTGAAACCATCATTCCATCACCTTCAGTGGGTGTGAGAACGGAGTTTTCTTGAGAGAGAGAGACAGAGAGAGACAGAGAGACAGAGATAGAGAGAGGAGAGGAAAGGAGAGGTAATCTTACACTGAGAGGGAGAGGGAGAGAGAGAGAGATAGAGAGAGAGAGAGAGAGAGAGAGTTAATGTTGCACTGAGAGGGAGCGAGATAGAGAGGTAGAGCAAGAGAAATAGAGACTGAGAAAGAGAGAGAAAGTGACAGACAGACAGACAGATAGATAGATAGATAGATAGATAGATAGATAGATAGATAGATAGATAGATAGATAGATAGATAGAGTTAATGTTACCCTGAGAGAGAGAGAGAGAGAGAGAGAGAGAGAGAGAGAGAGGAATAAAGGACTAAGAGTAAAGAAGTAAAGAAAAGTAAAAGAGTAAAGTAAAGAAAAACATGATGAGGATTGAGACTGTGTTCCGGTCGACCTCCAGGTTAGAGAAGCAGAGCTGCTGTGTCTGTGAAGCGTCTGCTAGACCACAGGAGCGGATGACGGAGACGTTGGTGGTGAATCTGTGTCAAACCCTCCTCTAGGCACAAGGAAACACCAGCATGACCTCACAGCCTTTAACCACATGTTACAAACAACTGGTGAGCCTCAAGTACCAACAAAAAGAAGAAGAAGAAAAAGCGTAATTTGCTAATAAGCGTGAATAAAAAAAGTGCAGAGCTCCAGGACATGGTTCTACTGACGGTCTGGAGGAAGATTAACGAAGTGAGGAGGAAATGAAGGAGCTGAGCGTGATCCAAAGCATCCCGCTACATCTGGAGAGCAGCGAGCCCACCGCCCCGGAGCCGAGTCGCTAGGCTTTATTGATGATGTGAGCGCTAACGACATCGAATCCTGACGCGTACAGGAGCAGGAACACGGCCCGGGATCCCAAACACGCAGGACCGCCACTGGGAACACTCAAATCGGATTGGTCAGAAATTGTTGATGCAGTTTTCTATAGCTGAGGCTAGTTCCAATGTTTTATCGTTTCCATAGTAACAACTAGTACATGCTGACTTATTTATACAGAGTTTATAATGTCTGCAGATTCTTTGTACAATTTTTTGTTAACCGTTTCCATAGTAACAACTAACACTTCTAACGTCTGCAGATTATCATTACATTTAGGCTTTTTTCCCCATCATACCGTTTCCATAGTAACAGCTACTATGGAGTTTATAATGTCTGCAGATTCTTTGTAACATTTTGCCCCCCCCCCTTCGTACCGTTTCCATAGTAACAACTACACACCTCGACTTTTTTATACAGAGTTTATAAAGTCAACAACTGACACAACGACCTTTTTTATACAGTTTCTAAAGTCTTTAGATTCTTTGTAATATTTTGGGTTTTTTTCCCCCCATCGTATTGTTTCCATAGTAACAGCTAACACTTATAACATCCGCAGATTCTTCATTTTGGGTTTTTTTTTTATTCATTGTATCGTTTCCATAGTAACAACGTACACACCTCGACTTTCTTATACAGAGTTTATAAAGTCTGCAGATTCTTTATAACACTACATTTTTCTTTCATCGTACCGTTTCCATAGTAACATTAACTCTTATAACGTCTGCAGATTCTCTGTATCGTTACATTTTGGAGTCCCCCCCCCCCATCATACCGTTTCCATAGTAACAGCTACAGAGTTTATAAAGTCTGCAGATTCTTTGTAACATTTTGGGTTTTTTTTTATTCATCGTACTGTTTCCATAGTAACAACTATGTTTTTTTTTATTTACTCGGTAACATTACCAGCATTTTATTTCCCGTTGTATGAACTTCAAGACTGCCTGCTCATGAAAAATGTCGGCTTAGAGCTGCGATAACGAAAGCGAGATCAGAACTGACCTGAAAATAGGTTTGAGAAGTCGATGATGCCAGATTCTGTGGGTTGCGAGGAACGAAATGATGTCGGGTGTCAAATTCAGAAACCTCCCACCCTCACGCCCTCCATTATTTTCCTCTAAAACTCTCATGCTAGCGCTTACAGACTTTTGCAAACTGTTTTGTTGTCTCGGAACAACAAAACCTGCGGAATTTAAGGCTTGCTCATTATCGATAAATATAATTTCACTTTTAAACTTTCTAAATATCATTCAGAATTTTTTTTACATTTCTTTAAAGCTGCTTTGAGACGATGTCTATTATTAAAAGCTCCTTATGAATAAAACTGAATTGAATCGAATAATAAAACGACTTCATATTAAAACTCTGGAAGCTGGAACTCGGAGTTCGAGGGGTGCCAATAATTTTGCACCTCTCTAAATCATGCACTTAACGAAGGACGTAGAGTATGGATGGTTTGATTTTGGTGTATTGCTGTTCGTTTCAGATGACGAAACACACACACACACACACCAAACCCTCCACCGTGGCTGGATTGTGGCTGAGATGTGCAGCAAGTGCCAACGCCAAGGGCCTCACTCCAACTCCCTGTGTGTGTGTGTGTGTGTGTGTTTCTCTTGTCAGCTATCTTCAAAATCCAAAACCACTTCTGCCAAGAGCTTCGGCAGTTTGTAGGCAAGCCGCCCTCATGCTAAACCCCTGGCATGGCTCACTGAAAGAGAGAAATAATAATAAAACGAGGGCGCACGAAGGGCACACACACTCATCCCCGCTCATAACAGTCCACACACACACACACACACACACACACCCACACACACACAAACACACACACACATGCTACAAACTCCACAAAAAAAAACATGAAATGCGTGAGGAAGTTTCTCGGAACTGAAAACCTTGTGGCTTTTTTTTTTTTCTTATTCAGTTTTTGGCGCCATGACACTCGAACAGAAAAATAGAAAAGCCAGAATGGAAAGTATGATGTAATGAAATACGCTGGAGCTGCCGAGCTCGCCGCCGTCCATTTTCTCTCGCAGCACACGGCCGCCATTTCGTAAAGCCGTCCCCACATCACTGGGGTTTCTTCCACAGGGAGAGAGAGGTTTTAACCACCGTCCTTTCAGTTACGTTCTCGACACAACAAACGTCCGAGACGTCCGGCTCGGCCCAGGAAGACGTCTAGATGTCTGGTCCAGAGTCTGGTCTAGACGAAAGCTTCTACACATCATTCCACATGTTCCTGCACTCTGTTTAAATCAGGAATCGGAGCTTGGGACAAGAGTTCTCAGAGTCTTCTGAGGATAACGTCCACGTTGTTGATGATTTGTTTTTTTTTCTTTAGTCAGGAATCGTTCATCAACTCAAACTCTTTAGCGTGTTTTGTTTTTTTGGCAGACATTTCATGTGCAGAGGAGTTTGCTTGTTTTTGGCAGCCATTTTAGGTCCTTCACGGCGTGCCATCTGAGCAAGAACACGCAGAGAACGACCGAGCCGACTGCGGCGAGTGCCAAGCGGAGAGAGAGAGAGAGAGAGAGAGAGAGAGAGAGAGAGAAAGAGACAGGGAGAGAGAGAGGGAGAGAGAGGGAGAGTCGGAGAGGGAGAAAGAGGGAGAGAGAGAGAGAGAGAGAGAGAGAGAGGGAAAGACAGAGAGAGACAGAAAGAGAGAGGGAAAGATAGAGAGGGAAACAGGGAGGGAAAGAGAGGGAGACAAATAGATAGAGAAAGAGAGAGAAAGCTGGCAATGGCTATTTGGATTCAAAAAGTGTGTGTGTGTGTGTGAGAGAGAGAGAGAGAGAGAGAGAGAGGGAGAGAAAGCTGGCAACAGCTCTCTGGATTTAAAAAGTGTGTGTGTGTGTGTGTGTGTGTGTGAGAGAGAGGGAGAGAGAGAGAGAGAGAGAGCTATAAACAGTGTAATAGTGTGTGTTTGAGTGTGTATGAGAGCGAGAGTGAGCTATAAACAGTATAGCAGTGTGTGTGTGTGTGTGTGTGTGTGTATGAGAGTGAGCTATAAACAGTATAGCAGTGTGTGTGTGTGTGTGTGTGTATGAGAGTGAGCTATAAACAGTATAGCAGTGTGTGTGTGTGTGTGTGTGTGTATGAGAGTGAGCTATAAACAGTATAGCAGTGTGTGTGTGTGTGTGTGTGTATGAGAGTGAGCTATAAACAGTATAGCAGTGTGTGTGTGTGTGTGTGTATGAGAGTGAGCTATAAACAGTATAGCAGTGTGTGTGTGTGTGTGTGTGTGTGTATGAGAGTGAGCTATAAACAGTATAGCAGTGTGTGTGTGTGTGTGTGTGTGTATGAGAGTGAGCTATAAACAGTATAGCAGTGTGTGTGTGTGTGTGTGTGTGTTTGAGAGAGAGAAAGTTTTAGCTGTGGAAATGACCTAATGAGAAAGACATTCCTAGCGCTTAGCTCAGCTTCAGAAATGAGGAACAGCTAAACAACAACTCGAGCAGATATTACATAAACAGAGCCAGCTGAGAGACATAGGAAAAGACTTCTCTCTCTCTCTTCCTCTCTCTCTCTCTGTCCTTCTTCTCCTTTCTTCAGAGTGGTAAATCATTCCAGTGCCACTCCACAGATGCATAAAGCACATAATAAGAACCATGAGTTAAACTGGCGGCGCTACAACGCACGTCACTGCTGTTTATTTCAGCCGCGAGTCTGACACGAAACAGTCGGCCACCATTCCTCAGTACGGACGTCCTCGCGCGAGAGACGCGCCGTCCGGTTCCGTGTCCGACGCGGGTCGAGACGAGTCCAGCAGGGGGCGCCGGGACAGGCGCATGTGTGTGTGTGTGTGCGTGTGCGTTCACCACAACACTGAACCAATTACAATCTCGTTTACGCTACGCAAATGGAATTTTATACAGAACTCTTTTTTTTTTAAAGCCGTCGTTAAAGCACGAGTCTTTCGACCGCAGCCCGTCTTTCTCACCGCCCCAAGCCTACTTCATGCCCTTAATCTGGTTCTGTATCTGTAAAATGTCACGCTAGGCTAGACTCCAGCTCAGAATTGGCAGGATGTTCACAATACGATGCCTGTTACTATACACAACTCGCAATCGGATACAAACAGAAATCAGATCCTTCCATAAGAAGCACGGTTAGGAGAGGGGGGAAAAAGAGAGAAAAGGAGAAAAAACAGGAATCGGATTTACTCAAAAGAAGGTTGTTGAGTTCGAGTTGCGCGGATTAAAGCTACAGACAAATAATAAATAATAACTGACGCATTCTGACCTTGTACACGTGCATTCAAGCTGAGCTAATGTGGCTGAAGACGTTAACTAGCACAAGGAGATCCTAGCAAGCGCTTCAGCACATGCGCCTCGGAGGATTTCTTTATCCGTGACACGCTGGCAGGGAAATAAAAACAGGACTGAATGAACAATGAGGTAAAAATCATGGTCTTGAAATCAAACCACTCGCTTTGGGATCATTTATTTCAGGCAGGGGGCGTGGCTTAAGGTTGTGGTGTTCGATAGAAGTGAGTCAGATGAATGAAGTTATGATGACTGAATGATGCCTTTATTTACTGAAGCAGTTTAAAGCAGTTACTAAAGGAAGAGAGAGCGAGAGAGAGAGAGAGAGAGAGAGAGAGAGATGAGTTGTCACTCAGATGATTTCTATAGACTGAAACACAGACTGTTTGTATTCAGTGTTAGTTGGAAGTGAACACATTTATTCAGGCTGAAGAGAGAATGCGTTGTAAACGAACAGAAACAGAAAGACCATTACTCTGAGAGACAGAAAGAACGAGAGAGAGACAGAGAGAGAGACAGAGACAGAGAGAGTGAGAGAAAGAGACAGTGACAGACAGACAGACAGACAGACAGACAGAGAGAAAGACACACAGACAAAGAAATAGATAGACAGACAGAGAGAGAGAGAGAGAGAGAGAGAGAGAGAGAGAGAGAGAGAGACAGACAGACAGAGAGAGAGAAAGAGAGAGAGACAGAGAGGGAGACAGGTATAGAGAGAGAGAGAGACAGAGAGGGAGACAGGTAGAGAGAGAGAGAGAGAGAGAGAGAGAGATATTCTCATCTCATTCACACTCTCCTGATGTCCTGCTGAACCCCCAGGTGTTTCAGGGATGGACTCCAGATCTGACGCTCTGAAGCCTTTTACTGGAGAATGAACTGTATTTTTTCTACTGCAACTATCTCTCTCTCTCTCACACACACTCACTCACACACACACACACACATTACTGCAGAAATGAACCCAAAATCAAGCCAACTCAGCAGTACTCAGAGAAGCCGGTGTTTTTTGTTTTTTCTTCCAAAATCACAGCAGATTTCTTTCTAGCGTTCTACTCCTTAAAATCCACATTTTTCTAATCATACTTACAGATTTCATCCTGACACAAAGGGTTTAAGGGGATGTGTGTCTGAGGTTTGCTAAAATAAGAGTGTAGCTACTGTACAATCATCATCACCATCCTCACACACACACACACAGACACATTACAAACCTCTCTGATCACCAGACTCACGTGTTTCTACACATCCTACACAAACCCTTCAGAGATCTCTCACAGAGCTGCAGCCACGCCTCTGTAGAAAATTCCAGATCTCACCTACGACTAGTGGAAGAATTCCAGATCGAATAAATGGAGTTTTCTTCTGTTTGTTGATGATTGAGTGTCTTTGTCATGTTCCTCTCCACAGTGGAGGTTAATATGAAGCTCATATGAAAGCAGACACTCAGGACTTTGTAGTGTTTTAGAAGTATTTCTTTTTTTCCCTAGATTACTAGAGGCGATATATTCATAGAAAAGACCCAAATGGTTCATTTTTTCCACACAAATCTTAAAAGTACAGTGGAACCTCAGGATACGAATTTAATCGGTTCTGGAGGCGAGTTCTTAAGGTGAAAGTTTGTGTTGTGAAACGAATTTTCCCATAAGAAATAATGTAAGTGCAGATAATCCGTTCCAGCCGTCCAAAAATATGAGCAATATTCCCAATACGAAGCGTATGTAAACTGTTTGGCTGCTTACAAAGAACTGACCCAAGCCAAGCATTCCATGTCAAGGCTCCTCACAGGAAGTCGAGCCACCAAGCTTGGGCTAAAAATAGAACAGAGCACCTACACCACCGATCTGTCAACAAAAAAACACCCAAAAAATCACCTAGCTTTTGAACGCATGCTGAAGACGACGTCGCTATCGTGGGTTGACTCTTTCCTAACAGCTTTCACTGACAGGAAAAAACTGGCTGGAAAATGGCTTTGCTTGGCTTTCCACTGACGCTAACGGGTTTTGAACGGCTCCCGGACGTACGCGCAACTTTTCTTTCAATTCTTAAGGTAAAAATTCCTAATTCGTATGCCGAGGTTCCACTGTAAATGTCGATCTCAAACCCATTTCTGCTCTCTGAGACGCTCCGAGTGCTAGTTCATCTAAAAAGCGTCTGAAATCCGATCTTCAACCGGTAAAATTCTGTGTAAGGTTCTCCAACCGAGGGAAAAACACACGTCTAAAACACACCGAAAGCCTCCTTTTCTATCAGACTCACGGTGATACTGATCACTGAGTCTCTTGAGTCGACCGAATGGACGTTTTCACTGCGCTGTAGAAACAGAAACACGTCAAACGGTTCCTTCTGAGGTTCAGAAGCCATGAAAATGTGGCCCGGGAGACAGAAGGATGAAGAATAGAAGTGTCCCAAACCGCACGCTCGGAACCGGAGCTGGAAAACATGAAGAAGCTTTTAAAAGGTTTTTTCACTGTGTCCATTGTGGATGAATGAAGTCCATAACAAAAGCTGTGTGATGAAGCGGGGGTTATATTTTTATTTCTTAAATTCGGTTATTGATGTTGGGAATGTGATTAAAAAAATGAAAATAAACTTGAAAACAAAAAAAAAATGTTTCATAAAATTTACATTATTTTTTTAATATTTATTATATTAATTTAATTTAAAATGTATTATATTAATTTAATTTAAAATTTATTATATTCATTTTATTTTATTAGATTAATTCATAACATTTATAATAATACTCTATGTTTAACTTTCCTGTTTATTTGTTTGTTACGAGTCTTAGGTCACGTGGAGCGTCCGCCCTCCGTTGCCATAGTAACGGGAAAGGAGCATCAGTCCCTGCAGCTGAATCCTGTCCGATGCTGCTGATCTACAGACCCCATCAACTCCTCCTGACCAATCAGAGCTCAGAGCTCAGGAGCGCTCTGCTATAATTTGTCTGAATGTCTTAAGCGTTATCTGTTTTTTGCTGACCGACTCGGTTTAATATGACTGTAGATTCAGCAGAAACCTTTTTATTTTTTTTTTGCGGCTCTGTTCAGGACTCCTAATCAATCTCCCGTCTATAATTACATTTTTTTCCCCCTACAACTTGTGAAACTCGGTAAACTCTGAGAAATGTTTCTACTGCTCTTAGACTCAGAGATGTATCTCCTCCTTATTCTCTCTCTCCCTCTCTCACTCTGTCTCTCCATGTGTCTCATCCTCTTCCTGCTAATTTCTCTCTCTCTCTCATTCACTCTCTCTTCCTTTCTCTCTCTCTCTCTGTCTCATTCTGTCTCTGTCATTCTCTCTTTCTCTCTCTCTCATTCACTCCCTCTCATTTACTCTCTCTCTCTCTCCCTCTCTCTCACTCTCTTTCTCTCTCTCTCTCTGTCTCATTCTGTCTCTGTCATTCTCTCTCTCTCTCTCTCTCATTCACTCCCTCTCATTTACTCTCTCTCTCTCTCTCTCTCTCTCCCTCTCTCTCACTCTCTTTCTCTCCCTCTCTGTGTCTCATTCTGTCTCTGTCTCTCTCTCTTTCCCTCTCTCTCTCTCTCCGTGTCATTTTCTCTCGCTGTTATTATCTCTCTCTCATCTACTTTCTCTCCGTGTCTCATATTCTCTCAGTTATTCTCTCTCTCTCTCTCTCTCTCTCTCTCTCATTCTCTGTATAGTGGTGTGGGTTTCGACTCCTCTCAAGCCCCTCCCCCATTTATACATTCATTTAATTATCTACTTATTTAATCTCATCTTTTTTCAAATCAAATCATTCTCTCTCTCTCTCTCTCTTTCATTCTTTTGTACAATGGTCTGAGTATTGACCCCTCCGAAGGCCCTCCCCCATTTAATTTATTCATCTAATTATCTATTTATTCAATCTTATCTTTTTTGAGATTGTGATCCTGTATTAATGCTCTTTCTTGAATTTATGTAATGAAGTTCTTTATATCAAATCAAATCCTTCTCTCTCTCTCTCTCTCTCTCTCTCTCTCTCCTTCTTTTGGTTTCTGGCTCCCTGAGGGGAAAGCCGTCTGCGCTGGAGTTATCGATCCTTTTCTGAACGAGTGGAAAGAAAAGGAGACGATGAGAGTGGGAGAAAGACAGAGAGAGGGAATGACTGAAGGGAAAAATGAGAGAGAGAGAGAGAGAGAGAGTGTGAGAGATAGAGAGAGAGAGAGCGAGGCGTCTCGGTGCATTAGGCCGGGTGAAGGAGCGCTCGAGCCTGCAGGATGTCGCTGATCTGAGAGCAGCGGGATGCTTTAATGGGCAATCGTCGTATCTAATGACCATCAGCGTGCTGTTAAATTTAGTGCAAACACCATCAGTCACGGGGAACGAGGTTAAAAGTGAGCTGAGAGCACTCCCTCTCTCTCCGAGAAGACGAGTGTGTAAACAACTGCCACTGCATGACGCGGCTCGGCACGACGCGGAGCGGCTGCGGGCCTTCTGCCGTCTTTAGAGTGAAAAATCAAGACATCATCGAGCCCAGGAGAAAGAACAGAGAGGAAGAGAGAAACAACAGCAGGGTCTGGCCCCGAGGAGTCCTGTGTTTGCACAAAGAGAGAAAGAGAGAGAGAGAGAGAGAGAGAGAGTGTGTGTTCTGCTTTTAAAAGTTGCTGAGCTCATGAGAAAAAGAGGCGAAGATGCCGCAGAGCTCCACAATGCAGTCTTCTTTTTTATCTGCCCCGGCAAACCCGTGTCCTATATGAAGAATGAAGACAAAAGAAACGACCAAAAAACCTGGAATATAGAGTTTAAAAAAAAAAAAAAAAAAAAGACAGATGTTGGGAATGTGATTTAAAAAATGAAAATAAACTTGAAAACAAAAAAAAGTACATTATTTTTTTATATTTATTATATTAATTTAATTTAAAATTTATTATATTAATTTAATTTAAAATTTATTATATTAATTTAATTTAAAATTTATTATATTAATTTTATTTTATTAGATTAATTCATAAAATTTATAATAATACTCTCGCTCACTCTCCATTCTGTTTATTATTTTTTATTTATTTATCTATTTATTTACTCATTTATTTAATTTTAATTTAATTTTATTTATTTATGTGTTTATTTATTGTCAGGAACGTTCACAAATTTTCCTTTCTTTTGTCTTTTTAGCGCAAATCTTCCCTTGCTTTAACCCAATATTAATAAAACTAACAACAACAAAAAAATACAGAAAAGAAAGCATGTATTATTTGTTGTTGTTTTTGTTCTTGTTAATGAAGTTTGTTTAGATGACCAGTGTGCATGCTGTAATGGCAGTAAATGACCTCTGTGCCGGATTTAAAATGATACAGGAAAGAAGAAACAGGAATAGAAAAACAAAAGGGGTGGAAATAGAAAAAAAAAAAAAACGCTATTGTGTTTCTACAGAAGAAAAGAAACCGTCTTTCCGTACTTCCCGGTGTTTTTTTTTTCTCTAACAGAAGGAAGGAAGCAGATGGGAGTCGGACCGCACGGTTGGCCGCTAGGGCGCTAATCGGGGAAAATAATTAGACCAATTTGTTTGCATACGCACTTGTTGATAACTGGAAAGTTCAGACGCTCGAAAGTTTAATTTCTTAGTGAAAGTCATGTTGCACGGATCCTCGGAATCTGGACGTGATGAAGTGATGGAGGTTCTGCCGCTGATATCTATATATTATTTTGTTTACATATCGCTAAGTTACTTTGGATCAAAACCCTGCAGCTCTGCCACCATTTTGAAGGAATAATAGGGGAAAGCGGGATCGGCTGTAACACAAACGCTGGTCCTGGAGCCTGATGGGAAGAATTTAGCATCAAAAGTCAGATTTTCCTCATCTGGGAAGCTTGTTCATGTTTTTTATTTCCACGCAGGTTCGTTTTCCTTTCACTGTATCAGCTAGCATGACTGATCGCTGGCAATGCTAGGCATGCTAGTGAGCATGTCACGTTTTCGAGACGTATTTAAGGTATTCGACGCAACACGAAAAAATGTTTCCAGATGTTTCCGTCCTGCTAAACTTCACAGCACCAGGATGAAGACCCCGAACTTATCATAAGTGCGTCACGTGACTGACTACACGACTCACGGTGTTTGTGAAGCTAGTTAAGAATAGATTTTAGACGCTTCATCTGGGGTTAACATGGTAGAGCGGCACATGGGTAAAGATTCAGTTTAAATGTTGGAGGAGTTTAAATAGATAGATAGATAGATAGATAGATAGATAGATAGATAGATAGATAGATAGATAGATAGATAGATAGATAGATAGATAGATAGACAGACAGACAGACAGACAGATAAATAGATAGAGAGACAGGCAGACAGACAGACTGATCAGTCGATAGATAGACAGACAGACAGACAGATAGATAGATAGATAGATAGATAGATAGATAGATAGATAGATAGATAGACAGACAGACAGATAAATAGATAGAGAGACAGGCAGACAGACAGACTGATCAGTCGATAGATAGACAGACAGACAGACAGATAGATAGATAGATAGATAGATAGATAGATAGATAGATAGATAGATAGATAGATAGATAGATAGATAGATAGACAGATAAATAGATAGAGAGACAGGCAGACAGACAGACTGATCAGTCGATAGATAGACAGACAGATAGATAGACAGACAGACAGATAGATAGATAGATAGATAGATAGATAGATAGATAGATAGATAGATAGATAGATAGACAGACAGATAGATAGATAGATAGATAGATAGATAGATAGATAGATAGATAGATAGATAGATAGATAGATAGATAGATATGTCAGAACATGCAGGTCACATGACCACACGATGCCAGTGGAACATCTCCATTCTTTAGTCAAGAGGTAACTATCATGCCAAAAAAAAGGAGCTTTAGACCAATGTTATGAAATATTGACCACTGACCCCTCTCTCTCCTACCTGAGGAACATTACACCTGGTTATTGGGTTAAACTCCAGGTTTTAATGTTATTATATAAGCGCATGCGGGTCACATGACCACAGGGTGACACTGGAACAAGTCCAGATAGGCGAGAGTTGCATCCGAAAGACAGAGAGACACGATTACTGAGCACCAGTCAGTTCAGGAAAACTAGGCTACCATGATGATGATGATGATGATGATGATGATGATGATGATGATGATGATGATGGAGTGAGGGAGAGTGGACAGCTGTGGAGGAAATTAGCAGGCTCAGTTAATCTCCCCAGTTGACCTTTCCTGTCAGAATCCAGCTTCCTGTGGCAGAGAGGCATTATGGGTTGATGCACTCTGACATGAATAACATGGAGAAGCCAATTGCTCAATCAAAGGGGAGGAGCTAATCACCAGCAGCTGGGGCAGAAACGCAGGTGCGTGCACACACACACACACACACACACACACACACACAGAGTACACAGGACACACGTATATGCACACACACACTGACACTTGTTGACACAGTAACCAAGACTTGAATGCTAATACACAATTATGAAGTAACACACACACACACACACACACAGTATACAGAATGCACTCATACACACACTTACATACACAAAATACACTTGTAGACACAGTAAGCAAGACTTAAATGCAAATTATGTGGTTTTTATGAGGAATTACACAATTCTGATGCAACACACACACACAGTATATAGAACACACACACACACATTTGTTGACACAGTGAGCAAGACTTTAGCTCATAATTGTGTCCACACACACACACACACACACACAGTATACAGAATGAATTCATATGCACACACACACACTCATATGCACATGCACACACTGTTGTAGACAAAGAGATTTGAATGCAAATACACAATTATGAGGTAACACACACACACACACACACAGACACACACACACATTTGTTGACACAGTGAGCAAGACTTTAGCTCATAAATGTGTCAGTAATTAGGAGCTAATACCTACCTACCTACACACACACACACACAGTAAAAAGAATACACTCATACACACACTGAGAGAGATTGAAATGCAAATACACAATTATAAACAGAGACGCATACCTAGCATACAAAAGATGTATACCTAGCATAGAGAAAACATGCACACACACAGACACACACACACACACACCAGGCAGGAGAGTGTATAAGGGTTTAATCAGTACACTGACTCCACGCTTTATTTCACTATTATTTATAGACTTTATTTCACTGTTCATTTTACACGACAATGTTCTTCGCTAATGAAAGAGCACGGCACACGTGTCAGACGTCACCGTATGTGTCAGACGTCACCGTATGTGTCAGACGTCACAAAATGTGTCAGACGTCACAAAATGTATCAGACGTCACAAAATGTGTCAGATGTCACCACATGTGTCAGACGTCACCGTATGTGTCAGACGTCACAACATGTGTCAGATGTCACCGCATGTGTCAGACGTCACAACACATGTCAGACGTCACAACACGTGTCAGATGTCACCGCATGTGTCAGACCTCACAACACGTGTCAGACGTCACAACGTGTCAGATGTCACCGCATGTGTCAGACGTCACAACACGTGTCAGATGTCACTGCATGTGTCAGACGTCACAACATGTGTCAGACGTCACAACGTGTCAGACGTCACAACATGTGTCAGATGTCACTGCATGTGTCAGACGTCACAACATGTGTCAGATGTCACTGCATGTGTCAGGCATCACCGCATGTGTCAGACGTCACAACATGTGTCAGACGTCACCACACGTGTCAGACGTCACCACACGTGTCAGACGTCACATGTGTCAGACGTCACTGCATGTGTCAGACGTCACCACATGTGTCAGACGTCACAACGTGTCAGATGTCACAACATGTGTCAGACCTCACGTGTCAGACGTCACAACATGTGTCAGACGTCACAACATGTGTCAGATGTCACTGCATGTGTCAGGCATCACCGCATGTGTCAGACGTCACAACATGTGTCAGACGTCACAACGTGTCAGTTGTCACCGCATGTGTCAGGCATCACCGCATGTGTCAGACGTCACAACATGTGTCAGACGTCACAACGTGTCAGTTGTCACCGCATGTGTCAGGCATCAACGCATGTGTCAGATGTCACTGCATGTGTCAGAGGTCACAACATGTGTCAGACGTCACCGCATGTGTCAGACGTCACAACATGTGTCAGACGTGACCGCATGTGTCAGACGTCACAACATGTGTCAGACGTCACCGCATGTGTCAGACGTCACCGCATGTGTCAGACGTCACAACATGTGTCAGACGTCACAACATGTGTCAGATGTCACTGCATGTGTCAGGCATCACCGCATGTGTCAGATGTCACAACGTGTCAGACGTCACCGCATGTGTCAGACGTCACATGTGTCAGACGTCACAACATGTGTCAGACGTCACAACGTGTCAGGCGTCACCGCATGTGTCAGACGTCACAACATGTCAGACGTCACCGCATGTGTCAGACGTCACAACATGTGTCAGACGTCACAACATGTGTCAGATGTCACCGCATGTGTCAGGCATCACCGCATGTGTCAGACGTCACAACATGTGTCAGACGTCACAACGTGTCAGTTGTCACCGCATGTGTCAGGCATCAACGCATGTGTCAGATGTCACTGCATGTGTCAGATATCACTGCATGTGTCAGATATCACTGCATGTGTCAGATGTCACTGCATGTGTCAGATGTCACAACATGTGTCAGATGTCACTGCATGTGTCAGACGTCACAACATGTGTCAGACGTCACAACGTGTCAGTTGTCACTGCATGTGTCAGATGTCACAACATGTGTCAGATGTCACTGCATGTGTCAGATGTCACAACATGTGTCAGATGTCACCGCATGTGTCAGACGTCACAACATGTGTCAGACGTCACAACGTGTCAGTTGTCACTGCATGTGTCAGACATCACCGCATTTGTCAGATGTCACAACGTGTCAGATGTCACTGCATGTGTCAGGCATCACCGCATGTGTCAGACGTCACTGCATGTGTCAGACGTCACAACATGTGTCAGACGTCACTGCATGTGTCAGACGTCACAACATGTGTCAGATGTCACTGCATGTGTCAGGCATCACCGCATTTGTCAGATGTCACAACGTGTCAGTTGTCACTGCATGTGTCAGACATCACCGCATTTGTCAGATGTCACAACGTGTCAGATGTCACTGCATGTGTCAGACATCACCGCATTTGTCAGATGTCACAACGTGTCAGATGTCACTGCATGTGTCAGGCATCACCGCATGTGTCAGACGTCACTGCATGTGTCAGACGTCACAACATGTGTCAGACGTCACTGCATGTGTCAGACATCACAACATGTGTCAGACGTCACCGCATGTGTCAGACGTCACAACATGTGTCAGACGTCACCGCATGTGTCAGACGTCACAACATGTGTCAGACGTCACAACATGTGTCAGACGTCACAACATGTGTCAGATGTCACAACATGTGTCAGATGTCACCGCATGTGTCAGGCATCACCGCATTTGTCAGATGTCACAACGTGTCAGATGTCACAACGTGTCAGATGTCACTGCATGTGTCAGGCATCACCGCATTTGTCAGATGTCACAACGTGTCAGATGTCACTGCATGTGTCAGACATCACAACGTGTCAGACGTCACAACATGTGTCAGATGTCACTGCATGTGTCAGACGTCACAACATGTGTCAGACATCACAACGTGTCAGACGTCACAACATGTGTCAGATGTCACTGCATGTGTCAGACGTCACAACATGTGTCAGACGTCACGTGTCAGACATCACAACCTGTCAGACGTCACAACGTGTCAGATGTCACTGCATGTGTCAGACATCACATGTGTCAGACATCACAACATGTCAGACGTCACAACATGTGTCAGATGTCACTGCATGTGTCAGGCATCACCGCATGTGTCAGATGTCACAACGTGTCAGACGTCACCGCATGTGTCAGACGTCACGTGTCAGACATCACATGTGTCAGACATCACAACGTGTCAGACGTCACAACATGTGTCAGACGTCACAACATGTGTCAGATGTCACTGCATGTGTCAGACGTCACGTGTCAGACATCACAACGTGTCAGACGTCACTACATGTTTCAGATGTCTCGTTTTCTCTCTCTCACACACACACACACACACACACACACTGTCTCTCTACTCAATCTGCTCAATTTAGCACTGCAACTTCATCTACTAGCATAGATAATAAACAGTAAAAAAGAAAGAAAGAGAGAGAACAAGAGAAGGAGAGTAAGAAGGAAAGAAGGATTTAAGGACGGATGAAGAGCGGCACAGATGATAGAGGGCAAAAAATAAAATCTCTTCGCTCCAGTTAGCGTTTGAGTTCCATCTCTCTTTCCTTTCCATCTCTCCATCTCCTAGGACCCTTAACCGTCTCTCGCTCCTACTGTGAGCTCTGATCTCCAACCCCATCCACCCCCCTCCTCCTCCTCCCCCTCCTCCTCCTCTTCTGTTTTTCCTGCTTTTTCCACAAGCTGCAGGATAAAAACCAGATGCCAAGCCCCACGCTCGTTTCAAGTTATTCCTGGATGCATTTCATAGGGATATTAAAACATATATTTATATGAAAAAAGGGGCCGAGTCGCCCGGCGTAGCCTTTGGATGCGCTATAAAGCTCTTTCCCTGCAATTTGAGCTCAACATGTCATTTGCGCCGGGACCCGTGCAGGGGAAGACGCGGCAATTCCGGCGGGATGAATCACAGCAGCGCTGAACGATTACACACACGTACTGCAGATCACACACACACACACACCGCGCTATAAACGTTTATGAGCGGTACACGGTGCACACTGTGCCCTAGCACCTTTAATGCCCATAGCAGGTTTCACCACCCGTAAATACCCCTCCTCTTACCCATGCCCCTGCACCAGAAAACTTTCCTAACTGCAGCTTCATCATGAGAAACCTTCAGCAAATCTGTTAGCATCAAACTCCAACACCTCATGATCCTCACTGGCTATGTATAGTGTGTAATGTGTGTGTGCAGTGTCTATAGAGTGTAATGTGTAGGGTGTACAGTGTGTGTAAAGTGTGTGTGTATAGTGTATAGTGTGTACAGTGTGTAAATGCAGAGTGTGTATAATGTATAGTGTGTAAATGCAGAGTGTGTATAGTGTATAGTGTGTGCAGTGTGTAAATGCAGAGTGTGTATAGTGTATAGTGTGTGCAGTGTGTAAATGCAGAGTGTGCATAGTGTATAGTGTGTGCAGTGTGTAAATGCAGAGTGTGTATAGTGTATAGTGTGTGCAGTGTGTAAATGCAGAGTGTGTATAGTGTATAGTGTGTGCAGTGTGTAAATGCAGAGTGTGTATAATGTATAGTGTGTAAATGCAGAGTGTGTATAGTGTATAGTGTGTGCAGTGTGTAAATGCAGAGTGTGTATAATGTATAGTGTGTAAATGCAGAGTGTGTATAGTGTATAGTGTGTGCAGTGTGTAAATGCAGAGTGTGTATAGTGTGTGCAGTGTGTAAATGCAGAGTGTGTATAGTGTATAGTGTGTGCAGTGTGTAAATGCAGAGTGTGTATAGTGTATAGTGTGTGCAGTGTGTAAATGCAGAGTGTGTATAATGTATAGTGTGTAAATGCAGAGTGTGTATAGTGTATAGTGTGTGCAGTGTGTAAATGCAGAGTGTGTATAGTGTATAGTGTGTGCAGTGTGTAAATGCAGAGTGTGTATAGTGTATAGTGTGTGCAGTGTGTAAATGCAGAGTGTGTATAATGTATAGTGTGTAAATGCAGAGTGTGTACAGTGTATAGTGTGTGCAGTGTGTAAATGCAGAGTGTGTATAGTGTATAGTGTGTGCAGTGTGTAAATGCAGAGTGTGTATAGTGTATAGTGTGTGCAGTGTGTAAATGCAGAGTGTGTATAATGTATAGTGTGTAAATGCAGAGTGTGTATAGTGTATAGTGTGTGCAGTGTGTAAATGCAGAGTGTGTATAGTGTATAGTGTGTGCAGTGTGTAAATGCAGAGTGTGTATAGTGTATAGTGTGTGCAGTGTGTAAATTCAGAGTGTGTATAGTGTGTGCAGTGTGTAAATGCAGAGTGTGTATAGTGTATAGTGTGTGCAGTGTGTAAATGCAGAGTGTGTATAGTGTATAGTGTGTGCAGTGTGTAAATGCAGAGTGTGTATAGTGTATAGTGTGTGCAGTGTGTAAATGCAGAGTGTGTATAATGTATAGTGTGTAAATGCAGAGTGTGTACAGTGTATAGTGTGTGCAGTGTGTAAATGCAGAGTGTGTATAGTGTATAGTGTGTGCAGTGTGTAAATGCAGAGTGTAAATGCAGAGTGTGTATAGTGTATAGTGTGTGCAGTGTGTAAATGCAGAGTGTGTATAGTGTATAGTGTGTGCAGTGTGTAAATGCAGAGTGTGTATAGTGTATAGTGTGTGCAGTGTGTAAATGCAGAGTGTGTATAGTGTATAGTGTGTGCAGTGTGTAAATGCAGAGTGTGTATAGTGTATAGTGTGTGCAGTGTGTAAATGCAGAGTGTGTATAGTGTATAGTGTGTGCAGTGTGTAAATGCAGAGTGTGTATAGTGTATAGTGTGTGCAGTGTGTAAATGCAGAGTGTGTATAGTGTATAGTGTGTGCAGTGTGTAAATGCAGAGTGTGTATAGTGTATAGTGTGTGCAGTGTGTAAATGCAGAGTGTGTATAGTGTATAGTGTGTGCAGTGTGTAAATGCAGAGTGTGTATAGTGTATAGTGTGTGCAGTGTGTAAATGCAGAGTGTGTATAGTGTATAGTGTGTGCAGTGTGTAAATGCAGAGTGTGTATAGTGTATAGTGTGTGCAGTGTGTAAATGCAGAGTGTGTATAGTGTATAGTGTGTGCAGTGTGTAAATGCAGAGTGTGTATAGTGTATAGTGTGTGCAGTGTGTAAATGCAGAGTGTGTATAGTGTATAGTGTGTGCAGTGTGTAAATGCAGAGTGTGTATAGTGTATAGTGTGTGCAGTGTGTAAATGCAGAGTGTGTATAGTGTGTGCAGTGTGTGCAGTGTGTAAATGCAGAGTGTGTATAGTGTATAGTGTGTGCAGTGTGTAAATGCAGAGTGTGTATAGTGTGTGCAGTGTGTAAATGCAGAGTGTGTATAGTGTATAGTGTGTGCAGTGTGTAAATGCAGAGTGTGTATAGTGTGTGCAGTGTGTAAATGCAGAGTGTGTATAATGTATAGTGTGTAAATGCAGAGTGTGTATAGTGTATAGTGTGTGCAGTGTGTAAATGCAGAGTGTGTATAGTGTGTGCAGTGTGTAAATGCAGAGTGTGTATAGTGTATAGTGTGTGCAGTGTGTAAATGCAGAGTGTGTATAGTGTATAGTGTGTGCAGTGTGTAAATGCAGAGTGTGTATAGTGTATAGTGTGTGCAGTGTGTAAATGCAGAGTGTAAATGCAGAGTGTGTATAGTGTGTGCAGTGTGTAAATGCAGAGTGTGTATAGTGTGTGCAGTGTGTAAATGCAGAGTGTGTATAGTGTGTGCAGTGTGTAAATGCAGAGTGTGTATAGTGTATAGTGTGTGCAGTGTGTAAATGCAGAGTGTAAATGCAGAGTGTGTATAGTGTACAGTGTGTGCAGTGTGTAAATGCAGAGTGTGTATAGTGTGTGCAGTGTGTAAATGCAGAGTGTAAATGCAGAGTGTGTATAGTGTATAGTGTGTGCAGTGTGTAAATGCAGAGTGTGTATAGTGTGTGCAGTGTGTAAATGCAGAGTGTGTATAGTGTATAGTGTGTGCAGTGTGTAAATGCAGAGCGTGTATAGTGTATAGTGTGTGCAGTGTGTAAATGCAGAGTGTGTATAGTGTGTGCAGTGTGTAAATGCAGAGTGTGTATAGTGTGTGCAGTGTGTAAATGCAGAGTGTGTATAGTGTATAGTGTGTGCAGTGTGTAAATGCAGAGTGTGTATAGTGTGTGCAGTGTGTAAATGCAGAGTGTGTATAGTGTGTGCAGTGTGTAAATGCAGAGTGTGTATAGTGTATAGTGTGTGCAGTGTGTAAATGCAGAGTGTAAATGCAGAGTGTGTATAGTGTATAGTGTGTGCAGTGTGTAAATGCAGAGTGTAAATGCAGAGTGTGTATAGTGTATAGTGTGTGCAGTGTGTAAATGCAGAGTGTGTATAGTGTATAGTGTGTGCAGTGTGTAAATGCAGAGTGTGTATAGTGTGTGCAGTGTGTAAATGCAGAGTGTGTATAGTGTGTGCAGTGTGTAAATGCAGAGTGTGTATAGTGTATAGTGTGTGCAGTGTGTAAATGCAGAGTGTAAATGCAGAGTGTGTATAGTGTATAGTGTGTGCAGTGTGTAAATGCAGAGTGTAAATGCAGAGTGTGTATAGTGTATAGTGTGTGCAGTGTGTAAATGCAGAGTGTGTATAGTGTATAGTGTGTGCAGTGTGTAAATGCAGAGTGTGTACAGTGTATAGTGTGTGCAGTGTGTAAATGCAGAGTGTGTATAGTGTATAGTGTGTGCAGTGTGTAAATGCAGAGTGTGTATAGTGTGTGCAGTGTGTAAATGCAGAGTGTGTATAGTGTATAGTGTGTGCAGTGTGTAAATGCAGAGTGTGTATAGTGTGTGCAGTGTGTAAATGCAGAGTGTGTATAGTGTGTGCAGTGTGTAAATGCAGAGTGTGTACAGTGTATAGTGTGTGCAGTGTGTAAATGCAGAGTGTGTATAGTGTGTGCAGTGTGTAAATGCAGAGTGTGTATAGTGTGTGCAGTGTGTAAATGCAGAGTGTGTATAGTGTATAGTGTGTGCAGTGTGTAAATGCAGAGCGTGTATAGTGTATAGTGTGTGCAGTGTGTAAATGCAGAGTGTGTATAGTGTGTGCAGTGTGTAAATGCAGAGTGTGTATAGTGTGTGCAGTGTGTAAATGCAGAGTGTGTATAGTGTATAGTGTGTGCAGTGTGTAAATGCAGAGTGTAAATGCAGAGTGTGTATAGTGTATAGTGTGTGCAGTGTGTAAATGCAGAGTGTAAATGCAGAGTGTGTATAGTGTATAGTGTGTGCAGTGTGTAAATGCAGAGTGTGTATAGTGTATAGTGTGTGCAGTGTGTAAATGCAGAGTGTGTACAGTGTATAGTGTGTGCAGTGTGTAAATGCAGAGTGTGTATAGTGTATAGTGTGTGCAGTGTGTAAATGCAGAGTGTGTATAGTGTATAGTGTGTGCAGTGTGTAAATGCAGAGTGTGTACAGTGTATAGTGTGTGCAGTGTGTAAATGCAGAGTGTGTATAGTGTATAGTGTGTGCAGTGTGTAAATGCAGAGTGTGTATAGTGTGTGCAGTGTGTAAATGCAGAGTGTGTACAGTGTATAGTGTGTGCAGTGTGTAAATGCAGAGTGTGTATAGTGTGTGCAGTGTGTAAATGCAGAGTGTGTATAGTGTGTGCAGTGTGTAAATGCAGAGTGTGTATAGTGTGTGCAGTGTGTAAATGCAGAGTGTGTATAGTGTATAGTGTGTGCAGTGTGTAAATGCAGAGCGTGTATAGTGTATAGTGTGTGCAGTGTGTAAATGCAGAGTGTGTATAGTGTATAGTGTGTGCAGTGTGTAAATGCAGAGTGTGTACAGTGTATAGTGTGTGCAGTGTGTAAATGCAGAGTGTGTATAGTGTATAGTGTGTGCAGTGTGTAAATGCAGAGTGTGTATAGTGTGTGCAGTGTGTAAATGCAGAGTGTGTACAGTGTATAGTGTGTGCAGTGTGTAAATGCAGAGTGTGTATAGTGTGTGCAGTGTGTAAATGCAGAGTGTGTACAGTGTATAGTGTGTGCAGTGTGTAAATGCAGAGTGTGTATAGTGTGTGCAGTGTGTAAATGCAGAGTGTGTATAGTGTGTGCAGTGTGTAAATGCAGAGTGTGTATAGTGTATAGTGTGTGCAGTGTGTAAATGCAGAGCGTGTATAGTGTATAGTGTGTGCAGTGTGTAAATGCAGAGTGTGTATAGTGTGTGCAGTGTGTAAATGCAGAGTGTGTATAGTGTGTGCAGTGTGTAAATGCAGAGTGTGTATAGTGTATAGTGTGTGCAGTGTGTAAATGCAGAGTGTAAATGCAGAGTGTGTATAGTGTATAGTGTGTACAGTGTGTGGTGTGTACAGTGTGTAGTGTGTAGAGTGTGTGGTGTGTACAGTGTGTAGTGTGTAGAGTGTGTGTGTAGTGTGTAGAGTGTGTGTGTAGTGTGTAGAGTGTGTGTGTGTGTGTGTAGCGGTACAGAACGAGGGTATATTGATGTTTCTGTAGACGCTTCATGTTTCTAGTGTTTTCTTTGTGCAGTGAATCTCAGGCGTTTAAATCAGACTCTGCAGAATCAGGTGAAGCAGAAAGAATCCAGATTTCACGCTGAGGAAAGAAAACCATCACAGGAACCTGGGATAATATTTTCCTTCACGTTTTATCCGATGTTCTTATTTTTCAAGGACAGGTCGGTGCTGCGCTTTTTATCGAGAGTCGTGTTTATTTTATAAAACGTTCCCGCTTTTCCGGGACGCGTGCGATCCCCGGATCGTCTGGACGCTTAGCCGAGAAAGCCGAGGTTACTGCTGGACACCAGACGACCTTGAGGCTCATGTGACCCCACAGAGGCCTCACAGTCTGCGAACCTGCCCGCGTGTGTGTGTGTGTGTGTGTGTTGAATAGTTCCGGGCTACATGGGTGGCCTGCGGGAGTCTGTTTGCTTTGGAGAAGGTTTCAAGGCCAGGACTCAGCCTCCTCTCAGTCCTCCTCTGGCTGAAAAACTCCCTTTCTGGCGAAAACACTTCCACGTTCTCCCGGAAGCGCGGCCTTCCTCTTCTTCCTCATCGTCCTCTGATCCCATTCTAATCCCATTTCCTTCACTCACACACTTAACACCTCTAGTTTTTGTGATTAAATAAATAAATAAAAATAATAATTACACTATACCCACTGTACACTATACCCACACACTACACACAACACACACACTATACCCACTACACACACACTACACACACTGCACTACACTTCATATAGTATTTTGTTTTCTTGAGTCTAGTCCTAGTCCTGACCTGTGTGGCCATCAGGGGGCGATGTGGGAGGTTCCTCTGCTCGCTCTGCGCTCAGCTGCAGTCTGGAACTTTCCAGCTGCAGAGCGTCTAATGCAGACCCTCGTCACCATGACAGAATAAAAGCCTCGTGAGGAAATCGATACGAGCATGTCATCACTTTATACTCACAAAAAAATAATAATAAATGAAAACTTTGTTAAAAATGGCAGCTCCTGGAGCGGTTATCACACAGGTGATGTGTGTGTCACGTTTTTTCACGTTCCACCTGGAAAAAAGCCGTCGTGTCGCTCTACATCCCTCACGAAAGAATGAAGCTGATCAATGGCTTCATGCCGCTGTGTCCCCCAATTATTTTTCATAATTTTACATTTCCCACGCTGAGCTAGTCGGGCTCTGATTGGTCGTTCAGTCAGATGTCCTCTCGGGTTCTTGGGTGATTAAAAGCCGCTACGGAGTCCAGACCTTCTGCTGTCAGCCTGAAGCTCCGGCTACGTGAGACTAGCTATAATGCTGATTTCTTTCTCTTTCAGAAAGAGTTACAGAAAAAATGATTTTTAAACACGTATTCAAAGTAACCTAATCCTTTTTTTTGAAGGACAAGCTGACCAAGCACCCACTGGCTAATTCAACGTTATCTGTAAATAAATTCCAAAGCACAGAAAGCTGGCTCGGCTAGTTGAAATGTTCGGAGCAATTAGTGTAAAATAAAGTACCATTGATTCTGGAAGCTGATCTGAGCTTTGATCTCAGCACACAGGTGAGGATGAGGAGGATGAGGAAGATAAGGAGGATGTGGAGGAGGATAAGGAGGATGTGGAGGAGGAGGATGAGGATGAAGAGGAGATGAGGAGGAGGAGGATGTAGAGGAGGAGGAGGAGGAGGAGGATGTGGAGGAGGATGTGGGGTAGGATGAGGAGGAGGAGGATGTAGAGGAGGATGAGGAAAAGGAGGATGTGGAGGAGGAGGATGAGGATGAAGAGGAGATGAGGAGGAGGAGGATGTAGAGGAGGAGGAGGAGGATGTGGAGGAGGATGTGGGGTAGGATGAGGAGGAGGAGGATGTAGAGGAGGATGAGGAAAAGGAGGATGTGGAGGAGGATGTGGAGTAGGATGAGGAGGAGGAGGATGACGAGAATGAGGAGGCGGATGAGGAGGAGGAGGATATGTAGGAGGAGGATGAGGAGGCAGGGGAGGGGAATTAGGAGGATGAGGATATGGAGGAGGATGAGGAGGAGGAGGAGGAAAAGAATGAGGAGATAGATGTGGAGGAGGATGAGGATGAAGAAGAGGAGGTTTCGTCTTCCCACAGCGGTTTCTCGTCTGAGCGCTCTCTGTGTTGTAAAGGAACGGCGCTGTGGCGTGCAGGGAAACGTGGTTCGTTCCTCGTCGTCATGACAGCAGCATCAAAACAAATCCAAACTAAAAAGCAGGCAGAATGACGTTAGGGGTCAGAAATCCAGCGCACATGAACAGTGTTATTTCAGCGCCGCTGCATGACATTTAGGGAAGAGAGGGATGAGTGTGGAGGAGAGACGAAAAACATCGCTTTCTCAATCGGGAGAGTAAAAAAACAACGAGAACACGACAACGAGCCGCGATTCCAGTAACAACGACATATTTGCCATCACCCACATCATCAACACTGTCCTGAACCTGCCCTATAGAATCTGGGACTCATCTTCTACCCCCTGGGGCA
>NC_080714.1:26326758-26384258 GCF_019097595.1 Hemibagrus wyckioides | reverse complement strand
ATTTTGTTTGCGGATTTATTATTTTGTTTGCGGAACTATTATTTTGTTTGCGGGTTTATTATTTTGTTTGCGGATCTATTATTTTGTTTGCAGGTTTATAATTTTGTTTGCGGGTTTATTATTTTGTTTGCGGATTTATTATTTTGTTTCCAGATTTATTATTTTGTTTGCGGATTTTGTTTCTGAATTTGTTTTTTTTGTTTCTGGATTAGTTCTTTTGTTTTAGGATTTGTTATTATGTGTTGCACTTCTCCGTAGGCACACCGTAGGTGCAGAAGGTCACGTGACCCACAGTCCAGGTCCAGGTTTGTATTAACCACGAGTATTAGGATGCGAGTGCAAAGCAAAGCAAATAATGCAACACGTCATGAACTTTGTGCTGCTTTACGTGTTTTGTTTCTTTTTTCCACCCTGAGTGGAAATTTTCCGGGTGGTGGTGCCGTGTGTGTCCTCGCCGCGAGTCAAGAGGCGTCTCGGTGGAGCCGATCCTGCGGAGCGCTTCGAGCCGCAGCGCGCTATTAATAACCCGGAAAACCCTGATCGATATTAGACACGCAGACAGACAGAGACGGCCAAGAAACCCAATCTCTCTGCCTCACAGCAGCAACGTCTGGAGCACTTCACTTCACCTGCCTGAGAAGCCTCGCCACACACACACACACACACACACACACACACACACACACACACACACACATGATCTGACCATATTAGTCTTTAGAGAAGCAAAAAATGACCAAGATTTTAACTCAATGCTCTTAATATTGTCATTTGAACGCCACTGATTTCATACAGATGGAAGATGTTTCCTAGTAGTTTAAATTTTTTATTGTTCAGAGTTTAAAATTCACATTAAATTAAAAATAGGAATCTCTATTCATACTGGTTTCTCCCAATTGAAATCTGAATCTGAATCAAATTGTATCTTCGCCTGTTTTTCTGCTTCCTAAAGGTCTGAAACCCAGAGCTGCAGCACCTCAGGAGCTGTTCATTCCATTCAAAGGAATAATACTGTACAAGAAACCCAAATATCGAAAAGATACGTAAATAATGTGAATAACGCTCCAGTCCAAATCTCAAAGCAGTGAAAAACTAAATATAATCATAAACAATTCAAATCTTTCCAGTCAAACAGTGCTCGAGTCTCGAAACCAACAAAAACTCAAACGGCTCCAAAAGCCCCAGCATGAAGTCTGCTGACGCCAGAGCCGCAAAATACCCCCCACCCCACCCCACAAATATCTCAAATAGCGCATAAGCCCGAGTTTCTATACAAATATCTCAAACAGTGCTCAAGCCTGAGTCTCAGAATGAACAAGAAACCTCAAATATCTGAAATAGTGCTCAAGCCCGAGTTTCTAAACAAAAAAACCCTCAAATATCTCAAAACAGCGTGTGAGTTCCAAAATGAATCAAAAATTAAATGACTCAAAAAGTTTCAGCACAAAAATAGATGCTCAAATCTAACTGCTCAAAATAAATCCAATCACCATCCAAATACCTGAAAAAAGGCTTTTTCGCTCGGATTTTGCTCAAACCCGAGTCTCAGAGCAGAGTAAACTCAAATAACTCGAAAAATAGAGCTAAATAAAATCTCAAAAATCTTCAGTTTGTGCAAAACGCTCGAGTCTAACTCTCAACGACTCAGATAACCTGAGAAAAGGCTTTAGCTCAAATAACGCTCAACCTCCGAGTCGAAAAACAACCGAAAACACAAAATATATCAAACAAATAAAACAAATATCTCAAACAGCTCCGACTTAAACAGCGCTCAAACCCGAGTCTCAAAACAAAGTAAACTCAAAGCGGAGCTCAAGCCTGGATCCCACAAAAAATCATACATACTCTTCTTTATCTCTTCTAAGTCTTTAGTTCAAAGTACAAATAATGCTGGAGTCTTTGTTCATTCATTTGTGAAGTTCATGGAAAAAAAAAAATAAAATAAAATAAATAAATAAATAAATAAATAAATAAAACACCTGAATAAAAAACTGCTCTAAGATGAATAACTGAATAATAAACTAGAGATTAAAGTCAGGCTTAAGGCCAAGTCCAGGTGTCAAGGAATACATCAGTGCCACAATGTCAAAACACACACACACACACACACACACTCACACACACACAGAGGTCTGTGCAGTGGCTACAGTTGAGGTGGTTGTATGGGAACGACACACACCTGGCACCGAGAGCAGTTTGTACTGACGCTCAGACACACACACACACACACACACACACACACAAAACCACACACAAAAAACTGCGATAAATGACAAAATAAAGAACAGCGATCTGTGGCAAATTGAACAAACGCACTAACGGATCTCTCACTCGGTGGATGTGAGACGGATCGGTCGGAGTTTGTCTCCAATCCCAAGCTCGGCCAATCAAAAGCGTGTAAATAGTCAGAGAGGGCGGGGTTTAGAAACAGAACTGCTGACCTGCGTAGGTGAGAATGTTCCCTAAATCAGTGAGTGTGTGTAAAAAGTTAAAACCAAACAAAAAAAAACATAAACACAGCATTCTGAAAAGTCTGGTAAACTGGTCGACTGGTTGTCTGTTAAACTGGTAGACTGGTAGTCAGTCTAGTAGTCTGTTAAACTAGTAGTCAGGTAGACTGATAGTCTGTTAAACTGGTAGTCAGACTGGTAGCCTGTTAAACTGGTAGACTGGTAGTCTTGTAGTCCGTTAAATTGGTAGACTGGTAAACCAGTAGTCTGTTAAATTGGTAGTCTGGTAGACTGGTAGCCTGATAGACTGGTAGTTTGATAAACTGGTAGACTGGTAGTTTGGTATTCTGGTAGTCTGTTAAACTGGTAGACTGGTAGTCAGTCAGCTAGTCTGATAAACTGGTTGCCTGGTAGACTGATATCTGCTAGTCTGGTAGTCTTCTAAAATGGTACACAGGTAGACTGGTAGTCTGTTAAACTGGTAGTGCAGTAGACTGATATCTGGTAGCCTGGTAGACTTGTAAACTGGTAGCCGGTCAGGAGATACAGAAATAAAGAGAGACAGAAGAGAAGAGAGATTACAGGCGAGGGGATTTAGCACCTAAAGAAACACCCACTGCTACAAATCTTGTTCTTTTTTCCACACCAAACTTTAAAGGAAATCTCGTAACATTTACACTAGAAACATCAATCCTTCCATTCGTCTCTCCAGTGCCGTAATCTTCACGCATTCACCAAACGTCACGTCTCTTCCACGTCTCCTAACGCTCAGACTGAAAAGCTTGTAGCTCTAACAGAACAAAAACTGCTGCCTCTGTTCCTTTATATGCAGATACCTCAGGGTCGAGATGTTTTTTTCTTTTCTTCTTCAGATTGGAAATGTCGAGAACGTGTTTCTGCGGCGCTGACGAGGGCGGCGGGGTCACACCAGGTCGCAGCTGTGTAACTCGAACCCGTCACACAGCTGCTGCCAGCAGTTTCGCTCACTGTCTAAATCCCACCAGCCAACCAAACGAGCCAGTCACCCACCCAGCAGCGCGGCTCTGCCAAATCCACACATTGCTCAAATATTCCCTAGTTTTCGGTCGAGCCGAGTGGGAGTCCGGGACCCGGCCCTGCTGCTGCCGTATTCTCCCCTCGCTCACGGCCAAGGCGCGAACGTTTTGTGGATGAACTTCACTACTCGGGGTTTCTTTTTTGGCTGGATATAAAATAACAGCACGCTTTCGCTCCTTAATCACGTACATCTCTGGCGCTAACATCAACCATGCTGCAATTAACGGAGTCGGGTTTCAGGAGCTGCGTGATTTCTTCAGTCTTCAGTGCCAAAATGGATTTTTACCGCATTTAATATTAAATATCACCTTATTAAATATCACAGCTCTCTCCAACATCAAACATATTTTTTTTCTTGTTTTTCCCACCCAGAAGCCATAACCGAACACGTGACATGACGTGCTTATGGTCGTCACCTCCTGAATTCTTCTGTGTCTCAAATACTAAATAATGTTTTCAAAATTATTTTTTGTTGTTATTTTATTAATTTTTTTTTTAATCCTTGTATAGTTATTTTAAGGTTCTAAGGTTTAAGTTCATTTTGGTTCCACGTGCTGTAAATAATGAGTCGTTAGACGTTAGCTAGAAATTTGTTGCCAACAAATACAAATTTAATTTAATTTTTTTTTTATTATAAATTATAAATGCTTTTTAGGACTGTGTGTATAAAGTCAAGATAAAATAAAATTAAAAAAAATAATAATAAAATAAAATAAAATAAATATATTTTTATTGATATTTCAATGTTATTAAGGCGTCTCGTCCTTCCCATGCCCCCCCCACTCTACACTTGTGTTGTGGTATCTAATCATCAGCTAAAACACCCCTAAACACCGTCCTCTAGAAGAAGAAGCCTTTATTATCGCCACACACATTACAGAACAGTGGAATTCTTGTCTTCACAAATCCCTGCTGAGGAAGTCAGGGTCAGAGCATAGGGGCAGCTATGATACAGCACCGCGAGAGGGTTAAGGGCCCAACAGACACAGCTTGGCAGAGGGGCTTGAACCCTGATCTTCTGATCAACAATCCAGAGCTTTAATGTTGATTTGTTTTCCACATACACCCTAAAATTGCATGACGTCATCACAACTTCTCGAACATGAGTACAGCGCTCATCGAAAGCCATGACAGAGGTGTCTCCACTGGTTGGAGGTTAAAAGAAGGATCCTGTGCTGCTGATTTCACCAATTCAAGTAGTTTCACTCAGCAAAAGCACGAAAAAGTCCACAAGCTGCATCACAAATTAAGCGTTCTTGGTTCGACAAACTCGAAAAACTCCTTCAGCAACTGATTATGTCCATGCTAAAGAAGTAGCATCTTTATAGCATCAATCTGTCATGAGATAAAACTAGAATTAGCTTCTGATCATAAACACAGAGACAAAGGCAGCTCTCAGGACACAGACACAGCTCTCAGGACAGACACAGCTCTCAGGACACAGACACAGCTCTCAGGACACAGACACAGCTCTCAGGACACAGACACAGCTCTCAGGACAGACACAGCTCTCAGGACACAGACACAGCTCTCAGGACACAGACAAAACTCTCAGGACACAGACACAACTCTCAGGACACAGACACAGCTCTCAGGACACAGACACAGCTCTCAGGACACAGACACAGCTCTCAGGACACACACACAGCTCTCAGGACACAGACACAACTCTCAGGACACAGACACAACTCTCAGGACACAGACACAGCTCTCAGGACACAGACACAGCTCTCAGGACACAGACGCAGATCTCAGGACACAGACGCAGCTCTCAGGACACAGACGCAGCTCTCAGGACACAGACGCAGCTCTCAGGACACAGACGCAGCTCTCAGGACACAGACACAGCTCTCAGGACACAGACACAACTCTCAGGACACAGACACAGCTCTCAGGACACAGACACAACTCTCAGGACACAGATGCAGATCTCAGGACACAGACACAGCTCTCAGGACACAGACACAACTCTCAGGACACAGACACAGCTCTCAGGACAGACACAGCTCTCAGGACACAGACACAGCTCTCAGGACACAGACACAACTCTCAGGACACAGACACAGATCTCAGGACACAGACACAGCTCTCAGGACACAGACACAGATCTCAGGACAGACACAGCTCTCAGGACACAGACACAACTCTCAGGACACAGACACAGCTCTCAGGACAGACACAGCTCTCAGGACACAGACACAGCTCTCAGGACACAGACACAACTCTCAGGACACAGACACAGCTCTCAGGACACAGACACAGCTCTCAGGACACAGACACAACTCTCAGGACACAGACACAGCTCTCAGGACACAGACACAGCTCTCAGGACACAGACGCAGATCTCAGGACACAGACACAGCTCTCAGGACACAGACACAACTCTCAGGACACAGACACAGCTCTCAGGACAGACACAGCTCTCAGGACACAGACACAGCTCTCAGGACACAGACACAACTCTCAGGACACAGACACAGATCTCAGGACACAGACACAGCTCTCAGGACACAGACACAGATCTCAGGACAGACACAGCTCTCAGGACACAGACACAACTCTCAGGACACAGACACAGCTCTCAGGACAGACACAGCTCTCAGGACACAGACACAGCTCTCAGGACACAGACACAACTCTCAGGACACAGACACAGATCTCAGGACACAGACACAGCTCTCAGGACACAGACACAACTCTCAGGACACAGACACAGATCTCAGGACACACACACAGCTCTCAGGACACAGACACAGCTCTCAGGACACAGACACAGCTCTCAGGACACAGACGCAGATCTCAGGACACAGACACAGCTCTCAGGACACAGATGCAGATCTCAGGACACAGACACAGCTCTCAGGACACAGACACAGCTCTCAGGACACAGACACAGCTCTCAGGACACAGACACAACTCTCAGGACAGACACAGCTCTCAGGACACAGACACAGCTCTCAGGACACAGACACAGCTCTCAGGACACAGATGCAGATCTCAGGACACAGACACAGCTCTCAGGACACAGACACAGCTCTCAGGACACAGACACAGCTCTCAGGACACAGACACAGCTCTCAGGACACAGACACAGCTCTCAGGACACAGATGCAGATCTCAGGACACAGACGCAGATCTCAGGACACAGACACAGATCTCAGGACACAGACACAGATCTCAGGACACAGACGCAGATCTCAGGACGCAGACGCAGATCTTAGGACACAGACGCAGATCTCAGGATGCAGACACAGCTCTAAGGACGCAGACACAGCTCTCAGGACACAGACGCAGATCTCAGGATGCAGACACAGCTCTAAGGACGCAGACACAGCTCTCAGGACGCAGACGCAGATCTCAGGATGCAGACACAGCTCTAAGGACGCAGACACAGCTCTCAGGACACAGACGCAGATCTCAGGATGCAGACACAGCTCTAAGGACGCAGACACAGCTCTCAGGACGCAGACGCAGATCTCAGGATGCAGACCCAGCTCTCAGGACACAGACGCAGATCTCAGGACACAGATGCAGCTCTCAGGACACAGATGCAGCTCTCAGGACACAGACGCAGACGCAGCTCTCAGGACACAGACGCAGACGCAGCTCTAAGGACGCAGACGCAGCTCTCAGGACGCAGACGCAGCTCTAAGGACACAGACGCAGATCTCAGGACACAGACGCAGCTCTCAGGACACAGACGCAGCTCTCAGGACACAGACGCAGATCTCAGGACACAGATGCAGCTCTCAGGACGCAGACGCAGCTCTAAGGACGCAGACGCAGCTCTCAGGACGCAGACGCAGCTCTAAGGATGCAGACGCAGCTCTCAGGACGCATCTCTCAGGACGCAGACGCGGCTCTAAGGACGCAGACGCATCTCTCAGGACGCAGACGCAGCTCTCAGGACGCAGACACAGCTCTAAGGACGCAGACGCAGCTCTCAGGACGCAGACAGAGCTCTCAGGACACAGACACAGCTCTCAGGACACAGACGCAGCTCTAAGGATGTAGACGCAGCTCTAAGGACGCAGACGCAGCTCTCAGGACGCAGACAGAGCTCTCAGGACACAGACGCAGCTCTAAGGATGTAGACGCAGCTCTAAGGATGCAGACGCAGGTCTCATACTAGGTTTTTTCTGTTTTTCTTGTGAGTTGTGTTGAAAACGATCAGCTACATCTACAGGAAGTGAATAAGTATAATAAGTCTATCAGCTCCTGCATGAATGAGTTCTCTCCTTATTATCCTCTCTCTCTCTCTGTCTCTCTCTCTCTCACCTTCCCTCTCCCCCCCCCTTTGTCTCTCTCTCTTTCTCTCTCTCTTCTCCCTCTCCCTCTGTTTCTCTCCCTCTCTCTCTCTCTCTCTCTCTCTCTCTCCACTTCTACATTTCTCCATTTCTCTGTGGTTAATATCTCAGCGAGGCATCATTAATTTGCCGAATCTCCCTAAATGCCTCTTTTCAGCACTTGGACTCATACTTTTCCGCTCTAAAGTTCAATTTGCGCCTCAGATTTACGGTGCGGTGTTTGTGTTTTACTGCAATTAACATGCCAGCGGATCTCATGAGGGACACCTGCGGTCTGTTCGCAAACTTTCAGCGCTGTCTCTCAGAGCTCTGCTCGCGGTAATTTGCAGTCGTCTGGGTTTGCGTTATCGGGCGGGAAAAAAACAAGGCGGCCATTCACAGAGTCTCCCTCTACTGCCGTAAACAAAGGAGTGATTAAAGATGACAAAAAATGGGATGAAGCGTGAGCCTCGAGAAGAACGAACCCAGACATAGTTATTCTTTGAAATCAGCCGTCTCTCTATCTGTCTCTCTCTCTCTCCCTCCCTCTCTCTCCAGTTGTCTCTCACTCTCACTTTGTCTGTCTGTCTTTCTCTCTGTCTCTCTCTCTCACTTTGTCTGCCTCTTTCTCTCTGTCTCTCCCCCTCATCTCTCTCTCACTTTGTCTGTCTGCCTCTCTCCCTCTCTCTCAGTTTGCCTGTCTGTCTCTCTCTCTCTCACTTTGTCTATCTGTCTCTCTCTCACTTTGTCTGTCTGTCTATCTGTCTCTCTGTGTGTCTCTTTCTCACTTTGTCTGTCTGTCTCTTTCTCTCGCTCTCACTTTGTTTGTCTATCTGTCTCTCTCCCTCTCTCTCTCAGTATGTATCTCTCTCTCACTTTGTGTGTCTGTGTATCTGTCTCTCTCTCCATTTGTCTCTCTCTCACTTTGCCTGTCTGTCTCTCTGTCTCTCTCTGTGTGTCTCTCTCTCACTTTGTCTGTCTGTCGGTCTCTCTCAGCAGCTGTAGCTGTGAGGAATCTATCAGGGCTTTGCTAATTAGGAGAGGGGCAAAAAGACGAAAAAAGGAGAGAAAGAGAGAGAGAGAGAGATGAGTAAACCTAAATAACTGCATAATCGCACCCTTCTTTTTTCTCTTTCTTTTCCTTTCCTCTGAAAGGAAAGAAGAGAAGAATGCACCGTCTGGGTCTCCTCCTCTCTTTATCTTGTGTTCCTCCTCACCGCAGTGGGATGGACGGGCAGCGTGCCAGGCATACCATCAGAGCCGGCGGCATCATTGTCTCAGTGCCACTCGTGGTGCCAGCTGCTAGCCCTGGCAAACAGCCATGTGACCAATGAGCAGCTGGCACTGGGCTGAGAGAGGAGAGAGGAGAGAAGACAGGGAGGAGGGACGGCAAATCTGGCGAGAGGCCCGTCTGAAAGATTTACAGCTGAGTGCAAAAGTTTGCACGCCCTCGGGGTAAAAGAAGGAAAGAAGCCCCCTCTCCCTCCCCCTCCTCGAATGTTGCTGCCTGGAACTGAAATGGACTTGGACATGAATCTACACAAAACTGTCCAGAAGTGAGGTCATCTGGTTTGGAAACATATTTACAAATAAAAACAAGAGAAGTCCACTCTGCTTCAGCCGGATTGCAATCAATGGGTCATGTGACCTCGTGATCATGAATACAGCTGATCCTGGACGCAAACACTGCACTCGATTCAGTACCTATGGATTCAGTACTTCCTGTTCAGTACGTGTGTAGTAGGAATACAATCCGGACGCTGTTGGCGCTGTCATGTGACCTACAACGTCAGATTAATTTTATTAGAGAACATACCGGAACAAACCAGCACCAGGAAGAAGTATCAGAACTTTCTGGAACCAGCATTTGGTTATTTAATTTAATTATTTAAGTTCCTAGATGGCTTATAAATATAAAAATGAGTTCAAAACTTCCAAAAGATCCTCTAACAACCCTTATAACGTTTTTAAAAAATTTGTAAATATTTTTGTGTTGATTTTCTTATATATTTTGGACTGTATGCTACACTTCATGTGACATTTTTGTAAAGAAATTATTTTGAATCGAAATTGTTTACACCTCAGGTAAGCAGGGTGTGTGTGTGTGTGTGTGCATGTGTGTGTGTGCGGTTGGGGGGGGGGGATGGGGGGTGTTGCTAGGCAACTAAGAAAAGCCATATGGACCGCTGCATAAGCTAGCTAATGAGTGAGTGAATGAGTGATTTAGCCGATTAAAGTTTATATGGACAATGAGAAGGTGGAATGACCCTGGAGATGAGATGAAATTATCAGGAATCTCAACATTCACCTCAGATGTGTTGGTCAATTTCTAGCAAAAGGTCTCTGAATGGCTACAATTAGCCTGTAATGTACAACACGCCTAGCGTTAGCTTCATGTGGCTGGCTTTACTTCCACTGCGCTAAGAAGCATTAACCTTGAAGGCTTGATCATTAATAGGTCATGTGATCAGAAATTCTTCTGGTTTCAGTGAGATTTTTAGCAAAAGCTTCATTTAGGGTCTAAATCCTGTGGAAAAACATTTCAATCTTTAGCAGATTTTTCTGCTGGATATTTCACATGAGGGGAAGTAAAGCATAAGTTTTCCACATGCTTGTATGAAGTTCTTTCATTACATCTCTTGAGGTAAAAATAAATCTGTCCTGAAAAGCGCTGTATATTTTCACACATGATTTCAAATCACAGTAAAACTACCAGACAATAAAAGCATGAGGATGCACAGGGTGGTGGATGGGCAGTAAGATTTAAAGGGTAAGGCCCACTATTTTTACAGTTCTTGCTAGCACAAGCTAGCCGGCTAAATCAGAGATGATGCGTTTCAGATATTTGCTTCCTCTGTGTTAGAGATTTACTCGCTGAAACTTGCTGAATTTGAAGTAAACACTGTGATGAAATTCTGCGATGCAGCTTCTCGTTTGGCTTTTTTCCCTTGGCATTTCCATCGGTTGCACACGTTCACGTGACTTCACTTGTATATGAGTGTGTCTTTGCCTGGAGTCTGAGTCTCAATATGCCCCTATATGCCACCTCCTGGCTCCACCTCTCTCCTTGATGTTCATATTGTTCCTGAAAGTGTCTCGATCTCCATGTGAGAAATCTCTAAGAGAGATAAATGAGTGACAGGTGGGAGGCGGAGCTGCAGCTTTGGTGTTCAACCTCCTTGATGTTTTGTTTGACCAGAAGGCAGCTGGTTCAAAGCCAATCGTTCCTCCGTCCCATTCCAGTCCATTCATTAGTGCTCGGTGCCAAACTCACGCTCTGTTAGCGCAGACGATCATTCTGCTCGGCCAAACAGCTTTCCAGCAAACATCCTTTTCTTTTTTTTTTTTTTACTCATGTCCATGCATCGCAGCGTGTTTTCGTAGCCACACACGGAGTACGATTTGATATTTAATGAAGAAATGGATCTCAATGAGGCTTTGCAATGCAAATACAACACACACACACACAAGAGACGGAGCGAGCAGCAGATTTTCAGCAAGCCGACACCAACACCGTAACGCTATTTTTCTTCGTTTTACCGGCATTGTTATGTTTGACTCGAGCTCCGTGTTTTCACTGCCTAGCTTAAAATCAATATTGACAATGTATCGCCTGGTAGCAATGAAAAATAAGCCGGGACGAATAAAAAAGAACGAGGTGGAAAAAATGAATAAAACAACACCGAATCTGTACTTCAGTTAGACCGCAGTCTCTCCTGCAAAGACTCAGAGAGCGGAAGAAGAAAGTAAAGACAGGGCCTTGAAAAGAAAAAAAGGAAAAAAAAACCCGAAGCGAGCCGAGCAGACAGGATGCTGAGAGTTGGCTTGGCATGGCTGAAAAGCACACATAAGGATGGAAGTTAACAGAGGAAAGAATCACAAACAGAACAGAGGGCAGTGAAAATGGGATCAAAGTCTTCCAAGCCACCTTGGTTTTTTTCTTTTTTTCTCCCGTCCCAGCAGCCGTGCCCGCTGCCTGAACCCGAGCCTGCTGTAGCCGGCGCTCTGCCGCGAGGTTACACCGAGCCAACAGAACAGAACAGAACAGGAGGTGACCAGTGGAGCAGAGCTGTCAATCAGTCTCATGTTGGACCGAGCAAAGCTGTGATAAAGTGCTACGGGTTATTTAAAGCGATCGCTAATGCTGCGCTAAGCATGCAATTGTTTCTATTTGTAATGTCACGATGCTGAAGAATTCTCAGCTCTGATTGGTCAGATTAATTTTCTGTAAAATTAAGTATTACAAGTATTACAAGTAATGTAAAAATTTACCTCCACCTGATATGTTATCGTTTCTATGGTAACAACTCATTCACAGACAAACAAATAAATAAATAGATTTAACATTTTATTTAACAAAGAAACCTTTGTCCAGTGCAATCAGTAAGTCTTTGACCAAGTCTTTAGGACTGCCGGCTTTCTGGTGCCTTAGTAATATGACATGCTCGTTATTTATATATTCGTTTATTTTACAGATCGCTGTAATGTAAGTGTTAACAGGAACTAACTTGTTTAGAGAGTTTGAATGGAGCTGGTCGAGTAAATTCGTGCTTTTTAATTGGAAAGACGAACGCAGTCAGAGGGTTGCTAATGCGGTCAAAGGGTTGCTAGGCAACTGAGGAACTTCAGTGGCTGAGAATAAGCTAATACGCGAATCACCGAAGCTAATGATTTAGCTGGTTGAAGTCTGTTCTGTGAAGGATCTAAAGGTGGACTGACGATGATGATGAGACTAAAATTTATTTACCACAGAGTTCACTGTTGGTGAAATTCTGATTAAAAAAAAAAAGAAAGTTGGCTAACATTATTCCTAGCATTGGCAATTAGCCAAACTGGTCATCAGTACAAGCATTAAAATTGTATTGTGTTACAGTAGTGGAGATAAGACTAAAATATCAGACAAATAGCAATATTTACCACAGATATGTTGGTAAAATACTAAGGAAAAAAAAACGTATAGCAAAAATAAATATTATTAAATATAGCACTGGCTATTAGCCTGCTGCTGTGGGTTCTAGCGGACATTGATTCATTAACTGTGTGTCATGTTACAGCAGTGGAGATGAGACTAAACTATCAGAAAATACCACAGATTTGTGGGTAAAATACTGAGGGAAAAAAAACTTACAGCAAAAAAGTAATAAATTTATATTAAACATAGCAGTGGCTATTAGCTTAACTGCCATGGGTTCTAGCATACTCTGATTCCCTAACACTGTGTCATTTTACGGCAGAGAAAAACGAGACTAAAATATCAGAAATAGCAACATTTAGGTAAAATACAGAGAGAAAAAAATTATATAGCAAAAAAATACATTTTTATTAAACATAGCACTGGATATTAGCCTGTTATGGGTATGTTGTGTGTTTTAGTATAGTCTAAATCTTTAATACTGTGCCATTTTTGCAGCAGAGAAAACACTACGAAAATATCAGAAATAGCAACATTTACCGTGGATTTGTAGGTAAAATTCTGAGGAAAAAAAATCTTATACCAAAAAAATATATATAATTTTTTTATTAAACATAGCACTGTCTATTAGCCTTCTGCTGTGGGTTCTAGTGGACTCTGAATCCTGAACACTCTGTCATTTTACAGCAGAGAAAATGAGACCAAAATATCAGAAGTAGCAACATTTACCACAGATTTGTAGGTAAAATACTGAGGAAAACAAATTCTGGCTAAAACTAGGCTGTTTTAAAAGCTAGCATTGTGGATTAGCCTAACTGCTATGGGTTCTCACGTATTCTAAATCATTAATACTGTGTCATTTCACAGCAGAGAAAATGAGACTAAAATATCAGAAGTAGCAACGTTTACCACAGATTTGTTGGTAAAATACTAAGAGAAAAAAGCTTATAGCAAAAAAATACATTTTTATTAAACATAGCACTGGCTATTAGCATGCTATGGGTATGTTGTGGGTTCTAGCATACTCTAAATCATTAATACTGTGCCATTTTACAGTAGAGAAAATGAAATTAAAATATTAAAAATAGCAACATTTACCACAGATTTGTTGTTAAATTACTGAGGAAAAAAAACTTCTGGTTAAAACTATGCTGTTTTAATAGCTAGCATCGTGGATTAGCTCTAGCTCACAAGCAAATACCAACACTGACCACAAAGGTTTTGGTGAAAAACTGGGGAGAGAACAAAAAACAACAACTTTGTGGGTTTGTGTAATATTAAGATGACTTAACCCGACGATTCTGCGCGTGGAAACGAAAGTGTTAATCTGGTGCAGGAACACGCAGCCCCCGCGGAGCTTCTTAAATTTATTCAAGAGACATTTGGACTTCTTCAAACTCTCAGTCAGCATGTTTTCTCGGGCCAATATAAATCCAAGTAACTCGAGCAGCCCCGACCGCTGGAGATTAGAATCAACTCCTACATGAATAATGGCTGATCACAAATCCGTTCGCAACCAATAAATCAAAGACGCTGAGAAACATCAGGGAAAAAAAAAAGGTCACCTAACTGCAACCTCCTGAATAAGCCTAATTGCTAGACTAAAACCGAGTCCGGGGCCTTGGATTTTCTTTCTAAAATAAATAAATAAATCCACGCGATTCAGATATTTGGATATGATAATCCCATAGCATCAGCTCCTAAACGCTAACTCCTTATTTACTTCAAACACATGGCATGTGGATTAATACTGACATTCGTGAGCTCTTCTAGCAGCGAGAGAAAAACCACAGCGTACGCAATACGACGAGTCCCGAGGGGCTGTCAGATACGGTTAGCCGAGCGGAGGACTCTCTGATGTCACTGATGCTATCTGATGCTAGGATATGATGTGTATGGCATCCACACGACCTCCAGATCACCTCAGAGACACTTCGAGATGATGGCTAGGAGGAGCGGTCACAATTCATTCAAAATCATGAGGGCATTTAAAGCGAAAAACTTTAGCCTAACTAAGATCTGCGCTGAGATCCGGGTTGCCAGGTGTCTATCATAATTTTAAAAAATACACACACACAGTCTTCACAGTCTTCATCACTTTTTTATTTGTTTGCCCTGGCTTATATTTGATATGATTTCTTTCCAGTGTTTTGCTTTCTTTTTTGTTTAAAAACCAAAGTTGGTCTTTACACAGACTCGCTTTTTTTTCCACCTGCCACTTTGTTCCACAACGAGACGTAAAAACCACCACGCTGCCTGGAAGGTGAGGCCACGCCTCCTCTGTTCAAACAGACGGCTAGAGACGCCACACGAGGTCGTGACTCAATTCTTTCCAACCTCCAACTAGGTAAAAGCGGCGAATTCCTAGTCAGGAATTCGGGACGGTTTCCTCACGCTGGAGTTCAAGCGAGTGACATGAACGTAGCCGTGGATCATCAGAACACGAGCAGCAATCACAGTAGCACCTCTTAGCTTTTAATCAGTTCCTCCAGGACTTAGCGATTAACGCAAAATAAAGCAAACACGGTGATATTCGGAGGAGATTGTGGGGATCAGGCGGATTCGGGCCGAGACGCTTGGCGTGACGTCATCAGGACACGTGTGCAGCCGAAGCCGAAGTTCACATGTGTGGAACATGAATACAGCTCTCATAGGATACCATTATATAGGTGACTTAGTAGGAGGAGTTTTGCTTGCGATTTTTCCTGGAAAAAAAATTATATATAATTATAAAAATTATATGTACATATAAAAATATTTTACAGTTTAACAAGAATTTTTGGCTGCAACAGTGACAAAAAAAAAACTTCCTGGAGCGACTGATTTAACAAGTTCTTCTGTAATTAGGATTTGCTTTACAGATGTGTTAGCTTGTTTGACCTAACAAAAGACAGAAAAATGAGGCGGCGACCATGATTTTTTATCCGCTTTGCATCTCAAACGCAAAAAAGTGACATGGTGCCTAGCTGACGAGTTCCACTTCTGGGTTCATTCGAACGCTAAAGTCGTATTTCTCCTTCTAAACGTCGGTGCCAGTAAATTAGGGCAGGATTTTTGCGATAGGATCAGCGTCAACAAGTTTCTGTGATAATTCTGCGCGTCGTGTAACGGATTGTTGATGCATGCTCACGCCTGAGCGAACGTTAGTGCTGAGTCAGTGCACTGAGAGTGCTTTAATAATGAGTGCACACAGCACAACTACCAGTGATGGAAACATATGAATCTGAAAAGAAAAAAAAAAAGTCCAGTGCAGAGCAGCTCAGTCATGCTGACGCGACAAACTGATTCATCCCCAGAGAAAGACGGGTGACTGGAAGAGCAGCGTGCGAGAGGTTTGCTAGCGGCGTGATCAGAAGCAACGACGGTGACGCTAAGAGAGAGGAGGATGAAGAAGACCACATCTGCGTGGGCCGTGGTGTTTGTGCGTCTTAATGCTGTGGGCGAGGCGTGATTCAACGAGCATGCAGCCTTTGATCAGTCAGAGGTCAAACAAACAGCAAACCTGCTGAGAAGACAGCAAGCCACAGGCAGAGAAACACATCTGTCCTTTCCAGCTCATGTCTGAGGTCATGGAACGTGAGGATGAGGTCCAAATCCGGACAGAGACGGTGTAGTGTTTAGGAACTGAACAAGAAAACACTTTGAGTGTGCTGTGCTGGGGAAATAGTCAGTGATGCAGGGTGGTCTGTTCCTGTTACCATGGCGATGCTGATTATGTTCCAATAAGACCACGTCCTTTTACATCACAGCAATTTAGCAATAAATTCACTTATCAAGATTTTTATCCAATTATAGTTACTTTTAGTGATGGAGTTTATTCTGATGTTGATGATTTGTTGCCTTGAAACAAACCCAGACGTACAGATGACCAAAGAGAAACTGATTATAATTATGAATAGAATAGAATAGAATAGAATAGAATCAAAGACACCTCGAGAATATAATTGTTTGTAGCTTTGGGTCATGAACTGATATTTGTGCTTTAATAGATTTATTTATTTATTTATTTATTTAGTGTTTGGGGTTTTTATTTTAAAGTCCCGCCCCCGAGTCGTGTTTTGAGATAATTACTAATTATATTTACCCCTTTTTACTCACCACGCTAACGGGAACGGAAATCGACTTCTTAAAGATTAAATAAAAAAAAATCCACACACACGTCACGCCATAACTCTTTTTATCAATAGCCTTATTTAAAAAAAATAAAATAAAATAATTTATTTGTGATATCACGCCCCACATTAATAGCTGAAAGCACTCTTGTGAAAGTACACAGACACTTTGCAGCTTTTCATAACTAGTATTTTCTCGGCACAAGTCTGCGAGATCAGGCTCAGGGTTTCTGTGTGAAAAGTAAAACAGTACAACTCAATAAAACACTGTGTGTACTGCAGTAATGCAAAAATAAAATTCTAACATTTAAACACTGATAATAATAATAATAATAATAATAATTATTATTATTATTATTATTATTATTATTATTATTATTATTATAAAACGTTGCAAATTTCTTCATATAAAGCTATTAATTTTTTTTTTAAAAAGGCAAAAATTGTCCACAACATTTTTTGGACCCACCGCTGATAAAAAAAGAGACTAAAATTTTATTACATACGAACATGCATTGCAAATGAATCATATACATTTATATATAAAATAATTTGATTAAAATCTTTTTTAGGGTTTGGTCTGAAAGAGCCAGTCTACTTGTGTAATATATTCAATTACTCGATAAATAAATAAATGAATAAATAAATAAATAAAAAGTTTTGAACAAAATTTAAGGATTAAAGATAATTTAATAATTTAAGGAATAAGGATAATTTCTACTTATTAATTTTGTGATTTTTTTGCAGATCGCCGCTTTAACCACAGCGGGTTTTTTTTTTTTTCAATTCCAGTACAGCCTACAGATGTGTAACACATTTTAACCAGTTAATCAGAGAAGAGGTTACGCTTTATGTGCAAACAGCAGATCTAACAAAGCAATGCCAAATCAGCATACTTAATTCAGACAGGATACTAATAATCTGCTGACGCGGCACATTTTCTGCCATGCAGCTCAGAAATAAGTGGATACGAGAAGACGGTTCAAAGCGATTCAGGTCACTGCGATGCGACGCATCCAGGCGAGAGAGAACGTCAAGAAGCGTCTGACTCATCGATGGATCACCGACTCGAGTCAAAAGTGGGAAAAGACGCCAGTGTGTTGCGCAGGTTGGATTTTTTTTTGTAGTTTGGGGCCACATGAAAGCATGGTGAAGTCATAAAGAAACCCGCCATTTCCCAAATGCAGGTGTTTGCGTCAAAGAAGAGTAAAAACGAGCCTTTCTAAAAGTTCGAGCCGCGTGGAAGGTTTTCGGTTTATGCTCATGGACGGGTTTTGATCACGCTGCGAGGTCAAGGCTTAAAGGAAAGCGAAAGAGTGACACTTCCTGTTTGGGGAAGAGCCTTCCGTTGGCGTCATTTCAAGCATCGGGTTTAGTCAAAAAGGAAACCGATACCAATTTAATTTCCCATTTGTGGTCAAAAAGAGGTGACTTTACACCCAGCAGAAGCAACCCAAACGCTGAGGGGATTTTGGTCTGTGTCGTAAAAGCCTCTGCGATAGACCTGTGATGCGGTGACGACGTCTGAATGTCTGAAGTCTCTTTAGTGCCGATTTCCCAAAATATAAATCACTAGCTGAACTGAACTCTTATTACCAGCACTACGCCAGGACGGAAACGGGACTTATGGGACGTTTTCCGATCAGAATAAACTAAACGAATGAATTACTTTATCACCGTGGGTCTGATATAAAATGAGTCAGCGCGTTTTAGACGTGTTTTTCCATCTGTTGGATAACTTTACACAGAATTTTAGTCGCTTTTTCGATGAACAAGCACTCGGAGCGTCTCAGAGAGAGGAAATGGGTTTGATATCATCATTTACTTTGAAGATAGAAACATTTCTGTGGTAAAAACAACAACCGTTTTGTTTTTTGGAACTCTGATATAAATACATCGCTCCGAGTAGGTTAGGGAGAAACAGAAATACTTATAAAACAAGTCCTGAGTGTCTACTTTCATATGAGCTTCATATTGACCTCCACTGTGGAGTGAGACATGACAAAGACACAAATCATCAACATGGACACAACAACAACAGGAGAAATCTCCGTTTTTGGTTCCACTGACCGGGCAGTTACTAAATGTAACTCTAACCCGGGGTCCTACTTGCAACCGGGTCTCCAGTATGGTAGGCGGGCGCTCTAACAAGGAGGCTAAAGACTGCAGCCTCTAGCATAAGTCGCTAGTTCACCTCTTGAGATGAGGGGAGTGAGGTTTACCTGCACAGCACCTACCGCTGGCCTCCATTACACTCACCCCCCTAAACCTCACTCCTGTCCAGGTTACGGCACCAGTATAATACCCCCACCCCCCCACCCGCCGGGTCCTACCTGCAACCGCTCCAAGCGGGTCTCCGGCATGGGAGGTGGGTGCTTTAACAAGGAGATGAGGAGAGTGAGGTTTATTTGCACAGCACCTACCACTGGCCTCCGTTATATAAGGATGAGTAAATGAATTTGATTTGTCTCGTGACTTGCATTGTAATGAAACACGACTGTCTCTTAGATACACTATATTGCCAAAAGTATTCGCTCACCCATCCAAATAATCAGAATCAGGTGTTCCAATCACTTCCATGGCCACAGGTGTATAAAATCAAGCACCTAGGCATGCAGACTGTTTTTACAAACATTTGTGAAAGAATGGGTCGCTCTCAGGAGCTCAGTGAATTCCAGCGTGGAACTGTGATAGGACGCCACCTGTGCAACAAATCCAGTCGTGAAATTTCCTCGCTCCTAAATATTCCACAGTCAACTGTCAGCTGTATTATAAGAACGTGGAAGTGTTTGGGAACGACAGCAACTCAGAAACGAAGTGGTAGGCCACGTAAACTGACGGAGCGGGGTCAGCGGATGCTGAGGCGCATAGTGCGAAGAGGTCGCCAACTTTCTGCAGAGTCCATCGCTACAGACCTCCAAACTTCATGTGGCCTTCAGATTAGCTCAAGAACAGTGCGCAGAGAGCTTCATGGAATGGGTTTCCATGGCCGAGCAGCTGCATCCAAGCCATACATCACCAAGTGCAATGCAAAGCGTCGGATGCAGTGGTGTAAAGCACGCCTCCACTGGACTCTAGAGCAGTGGAGACGCGTTCTCTGGAGTGACGAATCGCGCTTCTCCATCTGGCAATCTGATGGACGAGTCTGGGTTTGGCGGTTGCCAGGAGAACGGTACTTGTCTGACTGCATTGTGCCAAGTGTAAAGTTTGGTGGAGGGGGGATTATGGTGTGGGGTTGTTTTTCAGGAGCTGGGCTTGGCCCCTTAGTTCCAGTGAAAGGAACTCTGAATGCTTCAGCATACCAAGACATTTTGGACAATTCCATGCTCCCAACTTTGTGGGAACAGTTTGGAGCTGGCCCCTTCCTCTTCCAACATGACTGTGCACCAGTGACCAAAGCAAGGTCCATAAAGACATGGATGACAGAGTCTGGTGTGGATGAACTTGACTGGCCTGCACAGAGTCCTGACCTCAACCCGATAGAACACCTTTGGGATGAATTAGAGCGGAGACTGAGAGCCAGGCCTTCTCGTCCAACATCAGTGTGTGACCTCACAAATGCGCTTCTGGAAGAATGGTCAAAAATTCCCATAAACACACTCCTAAACCTTGTGGACAGCCTTCCCAGAAGAGTTGAAGCTGTTATAGCTGCAAAGGGTGGACCGACGTCATATTGAACCCTATGGATTAGGAATGGGATGTCACTTAAGTTCATATGCGAGTCAAGGCAAGTGAGCGAATACTTTTGGCAATATAGTGTATTATAACACTTGAACACGCCAGTGCTAGATAAAATAAAACTCCTCTCGTCTGGCACGTTTCTTATTCCTCTCAGCATCTGTAGTAAAAGGTCAGGAGAAGTCCGCAAGCCGTTTTTGAAAATTCGATTGGTTTAATCAGGTAGCAGATCCCTGCACGTGCTGGACGACATCTGCTTCACAAACACAGCAGTGTTTCTCATTTACTTTAACAGCCAGATGGCTTTATAAAAAGCCGGCACTTGTATAAATTGCACCTGGGTTTTTCGGCTTGTTTTGTGGCCCTCGGTTTGTCGGTCCGTTTACTTTGTGGATCAACGCCGCTAATCGCTCAGGCAGCGCCGTGTTACGTACGTATGTGTTACGCGGTGAATCAGCGTGAAGCTGAATAAAAGTACGAGTAGCTCTTGGCTATACAGGAAGTTTGTTTTTTCATAGGTGTTCTGGAGCTACGAGGCTAATGATGTTGATGGCTAGCAGGTTAGCATGATTATTCAGCACACGCTCGTATCAAGAGAGACGTGGAGCAAAAGACGTTTGTGCATAAAGTTCAATGAATGAAGCTGATTGAGAAAAGTGAGACTAAAAAGCTGGATCAGATCACGCTAATAAGTCAGGGTGAAGCTGTTCAAGTCACCCACAAACTGTTTGGAGACTAGAATTAACATTTTAATATAAAATAAAATAATATCTTTTTTTTTTTTTAAACGGGAACAAAAAGGTGTCTGTTCCTTTAACCCAAGAAACTATTAGCTAAAGGTTATGTGCTTAGCACTTAGCATGCTTTTAACAGTAGCATGCAGCTGTTTAAGCTAAGGCGAGGGAGATGAGGAGATGACACACACACACACACAGCAGCAGCAGCATTATGAGATGGATATGTCTATCTGCTCTGCGACAGATGCCAGAGTATTTCTTTTGTGACCTACCAACACTCTCTCTCTCTCTCTCTCTCTCTCACTCTCTCTCTCTCTCTCTCTCCCTCACACACACACACACACACACACAGCAGCAGCATTATGAGGAGATGGATATGTCTATCTGCACTGCGACAGATGTCAAAGTATTTCTTTTGTGACCTAAGAACACTCTCTCTCTCACACACACACACACACACACACACTCACACACACACACCCAATGGACGAAACCCAGAACCGCTTCAGTCTCCAGGATCATTAGTAACCCAAGACTCGTGGACAAGCACGGCAATCCCCTGGATCTTAAAAAGCACTCACAATTAACAAAATTGCGTCACAGACGTTAAAAAACAAGAAATCATGCATTTAAAAACCTATGTAACTGTTACTATGTCATGGAGACATTTTCGTAAGGAGTCTCCAGTGTCAGAGCACAAAGAGATGTGAATTTATGCCGTGTGATGAAGTAAATATTCTGACAATTCCACAGCGATTCCCTTTCCAGCGGCTGACAGAGAGCGATGGGGATTAGTCAGAGTACTGGAACAGTGTTTATTGCTTTTTACAGCCTGCTGCAGGACACAGCGGAGTGTTCGCACTAATGTGATGGCTTTACGGTTTCTCGCGAAAGGCCCTCGTGAAACAACACCGACACAGACAACGAATACACCCAGGCCAGGACGAGGCTTTAAAAACACCATGAGGAAAGCCGGGATTGATCTGAAACTGACGCCACGTCAATAATTTAATATCAGAGTGGATCTCGGCATGGACGCGCTCTCTCCCTGCCCTGAAGTGCGGTAACGCCACTGAGCTTATTGCACGTGGCTGCAGCCGTAATCAGTGAGGTTTGTGTCTTCTTATCAGCCTGAGGCAGGACACGGGGTGATGTCAGGACACACAGAGCTGTTCTCAGGGTTTACCTACAAACACTGGCTTTCAAAATGCCTCAACAGTTACCCTTAACGTAAAGGGTGTTTAGGGAAAGACCTGGCAACATCATAACATCACCTACCATATCAACTATAAGATAAAGCATATAAATAATGTCACCTAATTTATAACAAAATATATAACATTATATAATATTACTTACCAAAAACTAACCTAACAAATAAAATAAAATAAAATAAACTAAGTAAAGTAAAATAAAATAAATTAAGTAATATAGCCTAATTTAAAACAAAATAAAGAAAGTACAATAAAATAAAATAAGAAGGAAAATAAAATAAAATAACTAAACATATAAAGTAAAATAAAATAAATAAAATAAAATTTAATCTAATTAAATAACCAGATATATAAAGTAAAATAAAATTTAAAATTTATAAAAAAAATAAAATAAAATAAAATAAAAAAATAATATTAAACACAACAATGTAACACAACAACTTAACATAACATGAAACCTAAAAATAATATTAAAAATAACAAAATAAGTGAACATAAAATGACACACAATAAAGCAGCTATAACAGTCGTATCTGTTTTGCAAATGTTCCACAATGTTAATGTAACTATAAATGGATAAAAATTGCAATGAGTGGCTCTCTGATGAGTGAAAATAAACATATTATCACATAAGGCAGACAGACAGACAGGCAGGAGACAGACAGACAGACAGGAGACAGACAGACGACAGACAAACAGACAGACAGGAGTTAGTCAGACAGAGAGACAGACAGAAGACAGACAGACTGAGAGACAGAAAGAGACACAGACAGAAAGGCAGGAGACAGACAGACAGGCAGGTGTCTGTCAGACAGACAGACAGACCAAGAGACAGAGAGAGACACAGATAGACCGACAGGAGACAGACAGACAGAGAGACACATACAGACAGACAGGAGACAGACAGGCAGATAGACAGAGAGACACAAACAGACAGACAAGCAGACAGACAGACAGGCGTGCTTTAGGTAAATTTCCCTCATGTGTTTTTCTTTTCACTCGTGTTATCTTCAACGTGTCCGGCTTTGACTTTGCTCACTGCTCTGAACCGTATGGACGGAGAAGCCAGCGGGAGGAGGCACCGGAGCCGGGACAGGAATCCCAGACCCATTAAGTTATTGACCGCGGACAGACACGGCGTGTGGGCGTGAACACTGCAGCTCTATAGATCTCTCCTGAGACAGACAGGCTACGAGACACGAGCTCCATATCAGAGCTGCTCTAATGAGAAGCAATTGGAAGAGATGGAGGGAGAGTGGATGGAAAAGAGAGAGATTAATAGAGAGAGAGAAAGAGAGAGAGAGCGCAGGTAAGAGAGCAGTGACATCATACTGTGAAACCTTACTACAATATGCCATGGCAATATTGTCCCTGGTACATTCATACCAATAAAGCACTGAAGTGAAACGAGAGAAGGATGAAAGTAAGAAAAGGACTGAGAGACAGATGAGAGAAAGAGATAAGGAGAGGGTGAAAGACTGCAACACAAATATTATACAGCCAGTAACATGTGAATAGCATTCACATCATCTCACCATGGCCCTGGGTGCAAAAGTATGTGCCCCCTCCATAGAGTGCACTGAGTAACTTGCTGGCTAATTTGCTAGCAGTAATCATTTTGTTAGTAATGCTACACAAATTAGCATCTGTATCTCTCTCTCTCTTTTATTATTAAAAGATGTGTTATTGTATTATTGTCTGTAATTGCTTGTCATTCAAACATAATTTTATTTCAAACCGGGTCTGACGCTAAATGTGCTAGCTAGCAAAACAAACCTAGCAAGAAAAGTCTAACCTTGTTGGCGTAGCTTTATTGTGCTCCTACTGCAATTTCCTGACCTTCTTCTTTCATATAAGCTTCGACTGAGGTTTAATTTTCTATCTGTTTGCACTAAATCACATGCTAGTATAACCAATATACTGCTAGCACAAGCTAGCATCTGGAGCGTTACCTTAGCACTTTTGAATTGTGTCGCTAAAGGAAAATACACGGCACATCAAGTCTCATTTTTTGTGGGATTATGTTTAGATTTCATCCATAGAGAAGTGTTTTTGGGTCAATTTTTCTGTAGGGTCATTTTACATGAAAATATACACTATATTGCCAAAAGTATTCGCTCACCCATCCAAATAATCAGAATCAGGTGTTCCAATCACTTCCATGGCCACAGGTGTATAAAATCAAGCACCTAGGCATGCAGACTGTTTTTACAAACATTTGTGAAAGAATGGGTCGCTCTCAGGAGCTCAGTGAATTCCAGCGTGGAACTGTGATAGGATGCCACCTGTGCAACAAATCCAGTCGTGAAATTTCCTCGCTCCTAAATATTCCACAGTCAACTGTCAGCTGTATTATAAGAACGTGGAAGTGTTTGGGAACGACAGCAACTCAGCCACGAAGTGGTAGGCCACGTAAACTGACGGAGCGGGGTCAGCGGATGCTGAGGCGCATAGTGCGAAGAGGTCGCCAACTTTCTGCAGAGTCCATCGCTACAGACCTCCAAACTTCATGTGGCCTTCAGATTAGCTCAAGAACAGTGCGCAGAGAGCTTCATGGAATGGGTTTCCATGGCCGAGCAGCTGCATCCAAGCCATACATCACCAAGTGCAATGCAAAGCGTCGGATGCAGTGGTGTAAAGCACGCCGCCACTGGACTCTAGAGCAGTGGAGACGCGTTCTCTGGAGTGACGAATCGCGCTTCTCCATCTGGCAATCTGATGGACGAGTCTGGGTTTGGCGGTTGCCAGGAGAACGGTACTTGTCTGACTGCATTGTGCCAAGTGTAAAGTTTGGTGGAGGGGGGATTATGGTGTGGGGTTGTTTTTCAGGAGCTGGGCTTGGCCCCTTAGTTCCAGTGAAAGGAACTCTGAATGCTTCAGCATACCAAGACATTTTGGACAATTCCATGCTCCCAACTTTGTGGGAACAGTTTGGAGCTGGCCCCTTCCTCTTCCAACATGACTGTGCACCAGTGCACAAAGCAAGGTCCATAAAGACATGGATGACAGAGTCTGGTGTGGAGGAACTTGACTGGCCTGCACAGAGTCCTGACCTCAACCCGATAGAACACCTTTGGGATGAATTAGAGCGGAGACTGAGAGCCAGACCTTCTCGTCCAACATCAGTGTGTGACCTCACAAATGCGCTTCTGGAAGAATGGTCAAAAATTCCCATAAACACACTCCTAAACCTTGTGGACAGCCTTCCCAGAAGAGTTGAAGCTGTTATAGCTGCAAAGGGTGGACCGACGTCATATTGAACCCTATGGATTAGGAATGGGATGTCACTTAAGTTCATATGCGAGTCAAGGCAGGTGAGTGAATACTTTTGGCAATATAGTGTATATTGAAAACAAGAGTAGATATCTGGGATAAATTGGGACGCTGTGCCTTTAAGAGAGGCGCCTGTGGAACACCTCCCCCTACTGGAGGCTGGCGAGCCGCTGAACTTGACCTGAGCTGACCCTCATCCTCCCACCCCTCCCAAATTTCCGCTGCCAGAGCGCTAGAGCACATTCCTGCTTCGCAGTGTTTACCGTGTGTGTGTGTGTGTGTGTGTGCAGGAACGCCCTGCTCTGCTGACTTACAGCGTATGTGAAGTGACCAGAGAGATAAGTGTGAGTGTTTTTTGTCCCTTGCTGCACACCATAGAGAGAGAGAGAGCGAGAGAAAGAGAGAGAGAGAGAGAAGGAGGGACAGGAGCAGGAAGGAAGCGAGAGGAAGGACGAATCCCGCAGGACGAGTGCAGGCTCTCTATCGCTCCTGCCTGGTGTCGCTCTTTAGTCAAACCACCATGCCTTTTGTTTTGACATATCTTCATGCCAGATTTATTCCCGTGATTGAGAAATTGGCAGGAGGGGGGAAAAAAGAGAGAGAGACAGAGAGAGAATGAGACAGAAAGAATGGAAAGTGAAGCAGATTACATGGTTCACCAATTACCAATTTAGAAAAAAAAGCAACAAAACAAACAAACACATGACACACACAGTATGCTGTGACGGAACACATAATGATTATGTGTGTGATTGATGTGGCACTTGTTTGGGAGAAATGAGACACTCAGGAGGCCTCACTCTCTCTCTCTCTCTCTCTCTCTCCCTCTCTGTGTGTTTTATTGGAACTAACAGTCCATGTTGAGTCAGGGTGAAGGGGAGAGCAGCGCGGGTAACGCTTCATTAGCAAACATACCAAAAAACAGGGATAGAAACAACACACACACACACACACACACACACACAAAGCTGAGTAATTGTTAATACTGAGCCAAGAGAGAGAGAGAGAAAGAGAGAGGGTGGAGAGTGAGGTAGAGAGAGAGAGAGAGAGAGAGAGGGAGGTAAAGTGTTAGAGGTACAGAGAGACGTAGAGAGAAAGCGAGAGAGAGAGAGAGAGTGAGAGAGAGAGAGAGAGAGAGAGAGAGAGAGATTGGGGGTGAGGGAGGTAGATGTAGAGGTAGAGAGAGAGATAGAGAGGTAGAGAGAGAGAGATGGGGGAGGGGAGAGAGCGAGAGAGGTAGAGAGAGAAAGGGGGTGCAAGAGAGGTAGAGAGAGAGATAGAGAGAGAGACGGGGGGATTCCTCTTATGCACACAGCAATTTTCCACTGATGTGTATTCATTAACACGCTGTACGTTTTATTTGTTTATGTTTACTTTTACATTTATTTCCTGTAGTCGAATGTTCATGAATCAAGTCCTGTCTTTACGTTACAGCACCTACAATCTATCTAACGACCGAAACCCCCCCACACACACTTATCACATTTCCTGAGATGGAAAACGTACAGGCAGTTACAAAGCAGTGGCACTGGAGACTCCTTCTGCAACCATGACGACAATTTATTATAAACTGTTAACGAACAACAGGATCTGAATCGCTTTACTTATTAGTCTCAGACTGTGTGGAGCGTCCAGTTATTAGTCATACACGTCTTTCCGAATGAGTCGTTGCTATAGAAACCACAATCAATCTTTCTGACCAATCAGAATCGAGAATTCAGCAGCGCGGCAACTTTGTGGAATAAAAAAGTTCTACATGGAAGTAAAGGAGGCACTGCAGCTTTAAGGGCGTATGCTGAACGTTCACCTCCCTCTCTCTCTCTTTCTCTCTCTCTCTCTCTCTCTTTCTCGGAGTGGAAAGCTCCAGCTCCTTATCTTTGTAGGCTATTTGGCGGGTCAGGTGACTCTCGGGCCGCCTCTCTGACCCAGACAAGTGCGATTGAAGGTCGAGAAGGAGGAAGGGAGGAAGGGAGGGAGGTAGACTTTCTCTTTCTCTCTTCCTCCTCCTCCTTCTTTTTCTTTCTCCCTTTTCCCGGCTGGTCGTCCGGTCACGTTCCTGTGACCAACCAAATATTGACGCTTCTCAGAGACATGTGTGTCTAGTGAAATGATTCGTCAGATCTGACTTATGCATATTCTGTCATGCACACACACACACACACACACACACACAATGAGGTTTCCAGCAGTGCACATTTGGAGTCGGTGGTGTGTTTTGTTGTGATGGATTTCCTGACACAGTAGAGGGAGTTTGCTAGAGCTGGCAGTGAGCAAAAAAAAAAAATTGGATGAAGACGGCAATTCATCGGTGGGGGGAATTCAACAAACATGCTCGCTCACCACACAGTGAGTCACTCCTGCCGCTGCCACTCATACACACACACACACACTCTCTCTCACACACTCACACACACACACACACACACTCACACACACACACATACACTCACACACACTCACACACACACTCACACACACTCACACACACACACACTCACACACACACACACACACACTCACACACACACACACACACTCACACACACACACACACACACACTCACACACACACACACACACACACACACACACACTCACACTCACACACACCTCACACACACACACACTCACACACACACTCACACACACACACATACTCACACACACACACACTCACACACACACACACACACACAAACCTTTATTCTGAAACACAGACCATTCCGGAGCATCAACTACTTACTACTTCTGCACTCGTGCATGCAAGCTGCGGCTGCACATCCTGCAATATATCGCTCGTCCACTACTGGGATATCAGACCTGCATTAGTGAAGTCTCCAATATGTAAATGAGCACTTAATAGCACTTAACCCCCCCCCCCCCCCCCCACACACACACACACACCAGCACATCCTCATTCCAGTCTGTCCAACAGACACATCACCAAATACATATTCCTGACTTTGCAGTGAATGCTGTAACACCTGGCCAGATGTGGACGTCCCGACAGCTCGCAAAAACTCCCTTGGAAACGTTACATCAGTGACGGCGCCGAGAAACACCGAGACAAATAAAGATGTCAACATTCATTGTGAAGAAATAGAAATGTCATATAGCTGTCAAGTCATCCATTATGTTATTAATCATTGGCCAAATCAATCCAAATAAACGTTGCACACCCCTCTCCCGTTTCTTTTCAGAAAGCAAAGGGGTGTGTGTTGTATCTGGAAAAATAACCAAGGACAGAATGGTGAGATTGGGTTTGTTACCAATGATCACAATTTGACTAGGTGATGATCCAGGCTGAGAGATATTTCTGTAGATTAGCTCACCCCTAGCCCTGCTAGCCTACACCGCTTTATACACCGCTGTAAATTCGAGCACTTTTCCCAGGCTGCCAGAGCAAGCGGTTCTCGTTTGAAATGATTTACAGCCTTCCGTTACGGCCTGGGCTCTGTCTGATCCCCACCTTCTCCGTTTTTAATGTTAAACCTGAACCTTTCTGTAACATATTAGACATGGCTTAGGAGCTTACATCCCTCACTCAGTCTCTCTCAACGTGTCCTGTACAAGAGAAGAGATGACTCAGTCGGGGGTTTTTTTTTTTTTTTTACTTCTCAGAAGGACATCCTCTGTGATTTGCACCAAAGCATCAAAAGCAAGCATCTCTAACCCTAGCAGATACTCGGTGTAGATGGGATTTTTTCAGAGCAACAACAATTCTCTGTACTGCATTTATTTACCAGCAGGTTCTGAGAAGCCCTTTCCTTCGTTACCTTGCAAGACCACTTCTTGCTTGATCGAGCAGCAACCAGATTTAACTGCAATCCACGCACATGCTAAGCGAACTCACCTCTTTCCTGCACGAAGTATGCCAGGTAGAGATCCAGCTCCTTGACAGAGACGCTGATGTGGTGCGGCTGGACGCACAGGACGTGGTTGGAACACTGCGCCCCCTTGACCAGACGCTCCCCGTCCGTGCTTTCCAGAGGAATCCCCTTGAACAGGATCACCATGACCAAGTCGAGTCTCCACACTTTGTCAGCCTGCCTCAGGCAGTCGATCCTTCTCATCTTTCCCTTCTGGTCAGGGTTAGAGAGCACGCAGCACGGTGCTTTCTTGCCTGTGATGGACAGCACGAAGTCCTCGCGGCACTCTGGCCGGATGTCTTTGCGCAGCTTGGCGAGCAGACGCGACGCCCATTTCTGCTTGACCTCGGGCTTCTCGCCCAGCAGCTCGTCCTTCACAGCGCGCTCTTCGTCTTTGGTCATGCGCTTCTCGTGCTTTTTGAAGTACTTGCGTTTGCGCGCCTGCAGGTTGAACCAGGTGTAGGCGAAGGCGCGGACGTGCGGCAGCAGTGCCTCGATGAACGGATGGAACTCATCCTGAAGGGAAGAGGGAGACAGGAAATGATTAGGAGCTGAAAGTTTAGAATAAAATTATTCAAGCGGCACCCTGAAACCTGAAAACTCTATACATTCAGAAATAAATGGACTAAGGCGCAACTTTCAGGGTGTAAATCCTTGGTACTGGGGTGATATCCTCAAGTGTACATCTTTAGTACCTTTAGATACACAGAGATACCTTCAAATACACGAAGATACATTTAGTTACAAGGAGATACCTTTAGTTACACAGAAATACCTTTAGTTACATGGATATACCTTCAGATATCCGGAGATACATTTAGTTAGAGATACCTTTAGTTTCATGGATATACCTTCAGTTACACAGAAATACTTTAGATACATGGAGATACCTTTAGTTACACTGAGATACCTTTAGATACATGGATATACCTTTAGTTACAAGGAGATACCTTTAGTTACATGGAGATACATAATAAGTTATGAGGAGATACATAATAAGTTAAGAGTAAGAGACACTTTTGGTTATGCAGAGATACCTTTAGATATCCAGGGATACCTTTAGATATCCAAAGATACCTTTAGTTACACAGAGATGCCTTTAGTTATTCAGAAATACCTTTAGTTAGGTGGAGATACCTTTAGTTAAACGGAGATGCATTTAGTTAGTTGGAGATACCATTAGATACAAGGAGATACCTTTGGGTACACATGGATAATTCTTAGTTACACAGTGATGTAGTATAGTGTAGTAGTGTGGATGTAGTGTAGTGTAGTCGAGCACTTTTATAAGGAGTTTAAAGGGGCAGTATGTAATTTTTAGCCCTTTAATTCTTGAGAGGCAATTTTAATTACAATACATTTATAAAACACATGATCAAGGTGTTTCCTTCCCCAATTGACCACAGTCCTTTCATGTAAATAATTCAACCCTTGTAAGTCGTCTCACCGAGAGCTCCTCGGGAAAGACTTCGTACCCAGCACAACCCTGACCAAGATAGAGCGCTTACTGAACAAAAATGAACAAATGAATGAATGAATATTAGAGCAAATATATCTTGGGGAGGAGCCTATTCCAGGGCCAATATTCTATCTCAGAATATCCGAAGTGTGTCCATCTTAGCACTGCATAGCTTTATGGTGAAATACATTTTTTTAAAGGTAGCTAGCAGACTGCATTGATACGATTATTACGGATCTAGAAAGAGGTTAAAAATGACAAACTGCACCTTTAAGATGCTTCAACTGCACCACCCTGATTACGGTATGGCAGTGTGCATCATTTTGAAGCAGTATAATTATTGCGATGTAAATCATAATATATCATCAGCACGTTGTGCCGTATTATCGGCAGTTTCACTATTTCCTGAAATATTTCGCTTTGTTCATTTTCCGCCAAGTCCTTCTTGGCAGAAGCAAGTATTGCGCAAGCGGGGTTTTCAGTAAAAAACAAAAAAAAACAAAAACACATCACAGCCCACAGCAGTTCATTGTCACAGCATAACCACAGCCAGTCCTCATTTATCCAATTAGCTTTTGTTGACTATTTTCCTTCTTAGCGGCGAGTTTCGACAACAATACACATGTGTGCGTCTCCGAGGCTGCTCGCTGACCGCAGTTCCTCCTCTGTTTAGAGCAGCAGCATTACGTTTTGCCGTTGCTAATCGCTTCCATACTTTGTGCAGTTGCATCGCTAAATGCCAGCACTGTGGTGTGCCGTTAAAGAAAAAAAAAAGAAAAGAAAAGAAAAAGAAAAAAGGAAAAAACATGCACATGCACGTAGCTCCGTTAGCAAAACAAGTAGCATATGCATCTGAAACCGTTTGTGTGTGTGTGTGTGTGTGTTTGCATTGTGTGTACAAGTGGAGTCATAACGAGAGTGATGCTCTCTAAAAAAAAAAAATTCCATGTATTAGTAATCTGTAGGATGGTGGCATTAGAGTGTATGCTGAGGTCAGAATTAGCTGCAGTGATCGATTATACAACTCAAGAAACTGGTACCACAAACACTTCAAGATCTCCTCATTACCACTGCGTTCCGTTCAGAATATATACAGTAGGTTTATACACATTCGGTGTGCGTAGGTTTGCTAACAACCTGACGGCGGAACTCTAGTGCTCCATGTCAATAGAAATGTCAATAGAAATCAATTACTTACCAATGAAAAGGAGGGAAAATAAAAAAAAATCCTTAACAAAATTGTTATATTTTACAATTTCAGTGCAATATCAGATACTTCTGAAGAATATTCACTACTTCAGAACATTGATAGTTATTTCAGAACAATATTAGCTACTTCAGACCATTTTTAGCTACTTCAGAACATTATTAGGTATTTCAGAACAATATTAGCTACTTCATAACAATAATTCCTACTTCAGAATATTATTAGCTACTTCACAACAACAATATTAGCTACTTCAAAATAATATTAGGTACTTCGGTACATTAATAGCTACTTCAGAATAATCTAAGCTACTTCAACACCAATATTAGCTATAACATAGCATTATTAGCGACTTCAGATAAATAATACCTACGTTAGAACATTATTAGCTACTTCAGAATAATATTAGCTACTTCAGAACAATATTAGCTACTTTAGCACATTATTAGCTACTTCAGGACATTATTATCTACTTTGGTACATTATTAGCTACTTCAGATTAATATAAGCTAATTCACAACAATGATATTAGCTACAACATAACATTATTAGCTACTTCAGAATAATATCCGCTACTTCAGAACAACATTAGCTACCTCAGCCCAATATTAGCTACTTCAGAACATTATTATCTACTTTGGTACATAATTAGCTACTTCAGAATAATATAAGCTAATTCACAACAATGATATTAGCTACAACATAACATTATTAGTGACTTCAGAAACTTATTAGCTACCTCAGCCCAATATTAGCTGCTCCAGAACAATATTAGCTATTTCAAAACATTATTAGCTACTTCGATACATTATTAGTTACTTTAGAACTATACTAGCTACTTTAGCCCAGTATTAGCTGCTTCCGAAAATTATTAGCTACTTGAGCACATTATTAGCTACTTCACAATAATATTAGCTCCTTTAGCCCAATATGAGATACTTCAGAATAATATTAGCTACTTTGGTACATTACTTGCTACATCAGAACATTATTACCTACTTCAGAAAATTATTTGCTACTTCACATTATTAGCTACTTCAACATAATATTAGCTACTTAGCTACCTCAGAACCATATTAGATACTTCACAGCAATATTAGCTACATCATAACATTATTAGCTACTTCACAACAATAATCACTCCATCGGTACATTATTAGTTATTTCAGAACATTATTAGCTACTTCGGAATAATCTTAGCTACTTCAGCCCAATATTAGCAGCTCCAGAACAATATTAGCTACTTCACAACAATATTAGCTACTTCATAAAATTATTAGCTACGTCAGCCCAATATTAGCCACTTCACAACACTACTCACTACTTCGGTACATTATTAGTTATTTCAGAACATTATTAGCTACTTCAGTCCAATATTAGCTGCTCAAGAACAATATTAGCTACTTCAGAGCACTATTTACTTCTTCAGAACGTCATTAGCTGCTTCAGAACAAATGAAGCTACTTCAGAACTTACAACATTATTGGGAATTTGCTGTTTATTTTTATTAAAAATATTTACACTGTATAGTTTATACATTATGCTCATTATACGTATGTTTGCAATGTAATTGACCTTTTGTGTAAAAACGGCGGCCATGTTTTTAGTGCTCCAGTTAGAAGAGTTATTCATTTACAGCCAGTTAAATGGATATTTGCCGCGATGTCTACGGCTGGCTGTGGACGCAGAGGCGCTTTGTTACTAAACCATAATACAAGCTGATTAATAACATATTCCTGTCAGCACTGAGCGCTGAGCGCGTAACTCAAGCGCCGCAATTAAACTCATTAAAAAATAAAGAGCAGGCAGCTTCATGCCATAAAACTCCTTTTAATAATGACATCATTTCCTGCAAAACCCCTTTCAGCTTTCCTCCTAAACTGTCCGTTTACATTCGCTGAGGCTGTTTTGTTTACAATTTAGGACGCAAGAATGTCCAAATCCTGAACAGGCAGTCACCGTCCACTTTATTAGGAACCTAATCAACCAATCAGGTTGCAGCAGAGCAAAGCATACAGAGCTTCATACAGGTCAAGAGCTCCATGTTCGCATCAAACATCAGAATGAAGAAAAAGTCTGATCTCTGTAGCTTGGTGTTTTTTTTTAGTGACAGATGGTCTGGTGTGTGTATTTCAGAAACCTCTAATCTCCTGGGATTTTCAGACACAACAGTCTCTAGAGGTTACACAGAAATGATGCAAAGAACAACAAAAACACCTGCAGGAGGAGAGAGATCCGAGGAGAATGAGCAGACTGGTCTGAGCTGTGAAGATATCTCTTAATAAATAATCGCTCTTTGCAGGCGTGGTGAGCAGAAAAGCGTCTCAGAATGCACCGAACATCAAACCTTGAGGTGGAAGAGCTACAACAGATATGATGCATACAGTTTTATCCCTCAGGTCCTTGTTTTGAGGAACGTGATCCACTATTCTGCTTTTGAGCTGCTTTTCTGCTCACCTCAGTTGTAAAGAGTGATTATTTGAGTTACTGTATTCATATTACTACATTCTCATCGATAAGGCGACTCCACCCACAGATCTGTCGCTCACTCTGTGGTTTTTGTTTTTTCGCATCCTTCTGAGTAAACTCCAGAGTGTGTGTGAGTGAAAATCCCAGGAGATCAGTGGTTTCTGAAATACGCAAAACCAGCACATCTGGCACTAACACCCATGCTACGGTCAAAGTCTTTTTCTTCATTCTGATGTTTGATGTGAACATGTGAACGTTAACTCAAGGTCTTAACCTCTCTCTCTCTCTCTCTCTCTCTCTGTATGAAGTTATGCTTTGCTCTGCTTCCTACACGATCGATCGAGTAGAAGGTGTTCCTAATAAAGTGGACGGTAGGTGTATGATCTTCTGTGTCTATGACTTGACAGGACACGATTTAAACTATTAAACCTTTTAGGACGTTTTATTTTCTCAGAAAATACAGACATCCTTTCAAGACGTCCTGCTTCTTTCCCGCCGGTTTAATGAGATGAAAATTTCACCACACTGAAAATAAACTGTTGCTTCAGTCGCTGTGTTTTTCCATGAGTGACATTTCAAACAGCGCCTAACGGTTTATCCGCCGAAGTCAAACGTCGGTCAGTGTTTGTAAACTCTTCAGATAATTGTTGTTTCCCTTCGACAGACATTCGAAGAGCTTAAATCGTTTTCCTGAAGTGAAAATGAATGAAAGTCTAGTGTCAACACGTTCCACGTCACAGTCATCATTTCTGATGAGGCCTGCATTATGAAACTAGTACAGGCATGAGAGAGAGAGAGAGAGAGAGAGAGAGAGAGAGAAAGAAGAAAAAAAGAAAGATATCGAGAGGAACAGGGAGAGGTACAAAAGGAGAGATAGCGAGAGACACAAAGGGGAGAGGGAAATGGGGAGAAAGTTTCAGAAGGGGATAGACAGAGAAAAGAGAGAAGAAGAGCAAGAAAAAGGGAAAGAAAGAGAGAGAGCAAGAGAGAGAGAAAGAGAGAGAGAGAGAGAGAGAGAGAGAGAGAGAGAGATGAACAGAAAGAATTACAGTAAGAGAGAGAGGAAAATACAGTGAGAGAGAGAGAATTACAGTAAATAAAGAGGTAAATAACGAGAGAATTACAGTGAGAGAGAAAGATGAAGTGAGAGAGAGAGAGAGAGATGAACAGAAAGAATTACAGTAAGAGAGAGAGGAAAATACAGTGAGAGAGAGAGAATTACAGTAAATAAAGAGGTAAATAACGAGAGAATTACAGTGAGAGAGAAAGATGAAGTGAGAGAGAGAGAGAGAGAGAGAGAGAGAGAGAGAGAGAGAGATGAACAGAAAGAATTACAGTAAGAGAGAGAGGAAAATACAGTGAGAGAGAGAGAATTACAGTAAATAAAGAGGTAAATAACGAGAGAATTACAGTGAGAGAGAAAGATGAAGTGAGAGAGAGAGAGAGAGAGAGAGAGAGAAAGAGAGAGAGAGAGAGAGATGAATAGAAAGAGAATTACAGCAAGAGAGAGAGGGAATTACAGTGAGAGAGAGAGAATTACAGTAAGAGCGAGACAAATAAAGAGGTAAATAAAGAGAGAATTACAGTGAGAGAGAGAGAGAGAGAGATGAAGTGAGAGAGAGAGAGAGAGAGAGAGATGAAGTGAGAGAGAGAGAGAGAGAGAGAGAGAGAGACAGAAGGACAGAGAATGACAGTAAGAGAGAGAGAGATGAATAGAGAGAGAATGACAGTGAGCGATCACTGCAGTTCTCATGTAATCAGTTGCTCAGTTCTCATAAGCACCAACACTAAACACTTCCAGCTGCACAAACGTTCTTCTGCCTGAAAACCACACAGTTACAAAACTACACAATTCCACATCATCACCCAGGGAAAACACTCTTTACTCCTCCAACATGGAAAGGGACCTGCTCCACCCAGCACCAAACCCAGCACCCAACCAAACACGGCTCAGGAGTACACAGTGAAGCAGCCCAAACTAACCCTCTGTACCACACAATACAAAACATGCCGCAAATCCACGGCCGAAATCCTGAAGTCCTGGCGGTCACCTCCTCACTAATCTCAATACACGTCCACCGGTGGTTCTCAAAACCTCTCAAGCCAGGGGCATGAAGTCATCTCCCAGAGTAAAATCATTTCCAAGGCCCACTCTTGGTACATCTTCACCAGAGTCATGTGACATAAAAAACAAAACGAAAAGAAACGCTGGGAATCCCCGGGATAAACATGATGGATGTCTGCAGGTCCCTGGACTCCACTCTGAAAGCTGTGGCTCCACCACCCTTCAGAGCAAAGGAACACCCATAAGATGACTGCTGGTTAGATATAATTTGGGTGGTGTACATATTAACGGTCTGGTGGTGCGTTGATTCATTCTGGGTTTTTCAGGTGTGGTAATGTTCCTGGGGTTTTAAACACATTAATGTCACTGCTGGATTGAAAAACAGTCCATCAACTGAAAATCCAACCAACAGCAGTGCTGTGTTTAAAAACTGACACTGATGAATGATGGACGATTAACATAATAGACATGGGGGAAAAAATGAGCATTAGTCTCTAATAGTACGCCTGCAAGATGGAGGTTTGGAACGTTGCATCACTGAAACACTGAGCTCATGGTGGTTCCTTTTGAATTAATGTCAGAGTAAATAAGGACAGAAAATTAGACACAATGTATTCTAATGACCTCCTACTCCTACTGATAAACTAACGCTAAGGTTTATAAACTAGCAGCTCAGGATGTGATTGCTGCGTACTCAAGGTAACAAATCTGTTTTCATATTCAAGCAAGTCAGATTTACTTAAAAGGAATTGAACTTGGATGTTGATTACAGTAGCGTAGAAACTGAATAAAAAATATCATGCTTTTATGTCCAGTTATTTGGACTCTCTCCCATGTAGTAGGAGTTCAAAGCAATCAGCACATGAGTAATTGGATTGTTTGAGAGGCCCTGTCCTGGCCTAGAGACGGCATTGTCCAGAATCCCAGGCTGTAATCGGGACTGCAAGACCACAGCCAATGGAAGAGTGCTACAGTTACTATATAAACTTTCCAAGGCTTGGCTAAAAAAGATTTGAAAAGAGAGAGAGAGAGAGAGAGAGAGAGAGAGAGAGAGAGAGAGAGAGAGAGAGAGAGAATGAGAGGGTGATAAGCAGGGTGACTGCGAGAGAGACTGATGGAAACCAGGGATCCGGTCTGGAGAGCAGAGACAATAGGCAAAAAAAAAATGTGAATGGATAAGATTAACATAACTCTGGCTTTTGCAAAACAACCCTAAACCAGAAGTTTAGGAGGCCATACACACCACGGATTCTGTGTCACCGATCAGAACCGATGCAGTCGAGCATGCTCGGAGAAGCACGGAGACGAGTTACAGTCTCTAAGTGCTTAATTTCGCTGGAGGGCCACAGGGAAATCAAAGCTCCTAAAATGGAGTGCGAGTTTACAGACAGGCCCGAGTCCCAACAGATGGCCGAGTGTGTACGTTCTCCATGTCCGGATAGAGCTGCTCTCATTACACCGACTCCAGCACAGGCGAGCCCACCGAGCACTCCTCTAGTGAAAATAAACATTCATTAGGGTTTCCTCCACCTAGCTGCCTCAAATGATACAGTTGGGACCACTCCAAGTTCAGCCAAGGCACGAGATAGACCTTGATACAGGAGGACATAGAAGGAAAATGACATTTTAAGGACAGTGGAATAGTTTGGCTCGACAGGTCTAGTGGCATTGAAGAGGAGTAAGCAAGTAGGGTTTACCAAACACTGGACTTTACAAGGTACCAGAATTAGAAGGGGTTGGGATTTCGCCAAAACTGGTGGTGGTAAGATAGTGGACTAAGGAAGGCACTGAATTTAGTGTTGGACTGAACTTGACAGAGTACTGAAGTTACAAGGACACTGCATTTAGCAAATCTGGGGTTGGTGGGACACTGGAGTAAGGAGGGTACTGGATATACCAAAGACTGTGGTCGGTTGGGTACTAAGGTTAGGAAGACACTGGATCTAGACTGTCCTGCAGTGTATGTAAAAGGACATCCATTTACCACACAAGATTTGTCAAGGTATTGCTTTTTTGGTAGGCCTGGATTCACTACCACATTAGAGATACACATTTATGGCTACACTACCACTGGATGGGTACAAGGAGTACTGGAATTACTGCCACTCTGGAGTTGGTGTGGTGCTAAATTTGCTCCCTTGCACTCCCTACAGTGTTGGAGCTGGCAAGATATTGACATTAGAAGGTCCAGAATTTATTACACTGGTGTTAGCAGTTTAGAAGATTCTGAATGCATTACCACACTGTAGTTGGCAAGGTCCTGGATTTAGAAGCTCCTGAATTAGTGTTACATTGGAGCTGGCAAGATACTGAATTTAGAAGGTCTTGAATTTATCACTACCCTAGAGTTGGCAGAGTGCTGGATATTTAGAAGGTCCTACTCCTGTGATTTACTGCCACTCTGAAATGTAAGTAGAATTCAAGAGGCAGTGGATTTCTGAGTGTCTGAGTTAGAGAGGTAATTTTTGAAAATTGCAGGACCCCTCCCTTCCTCGTAGCACTCTGCCTAGTTCCATTATTCTCTGCTGTTTTCCTAACCCCCTCCTCCTTAGCCTTCAGTCACCTCCACTCCACTCTCACTTCTGTACAACTTCCATCTGTGCAAACCCAAATTTTACAAGCATCTGAGGACAGCCTCACAAACCTCAGTCTCATTCTCCCTTTTTTCTCTCCCTCCATCAACCTTACCGCCGCCCATTCGTTCCTCGGCTGTTCAAATCAGCATCGTCCCTCACTAGCACTTCTGATGATTCAGGAGATTCAGGAAGATCAGGTTGAGATGGTGAACATTTATCTTGAGATAAAGCTGATAAGTATTTGCTGGAGCAACGTGAACTTGCAAAAGCTCACAAAGAAAACCTTCTCTAACTCTTTCTTTCTTTTTTTCTTTCTTTCCTTCCACATAAGGGCTGGCCATGTTCCAAAGGAACACTTTGCTTCCCCTATGGTCTGTTTGAGGTCAGGCAGTAATGGTTAGGTGTGTTGAGGATACACAGAGGTGATGGATGGGCTCAAAAGAGGCTAATAACCTCGAGATCTCAAACGGTTCCCTAAGACCTGCAGTCCCACACATTTGAGGGTGTGGACAAAGTACAGGTAGTAAGTTCTAGCCATCGGATACGTTGCTGTATATGTGTCTGAGATGCAAAGGGTTTGGGACACGGTATCAAGAGTGAATTGTGTCAAACGAGAACTTGCACAAATGGTGCACCCAATCTTGCCTCTTTAAGGGTATAAAGGGGTTCGGGATTTGGGATGAAATGCCATGAGAAACTCACTGGGGCATTACTCGGCCAAATTATCTGCTTTTTTTATTTAAACATAAATTACCAAAGGAAAGAAATACCAATGATTGCAAATAGTATACCATGCTCAAAAGCAATTCCTTACAGCCTATGATGCAAGCTATATCGGAAGATCGGTAATCAGTTACGGTAGGGTGGTGGTAGCTCAAGTGGTTAAAGTAATGGGTTGTTGATCGGGGTTCAAGCCCCAGCACCGCCAAGCTGCAATTGTTGGGTCCCTTACTTAACTTAACTCCACTAAATGAACTATTATACTGGTCGGGGTTAAAAAAAAACACTTGCCAAAAGTAGCCTTTCTAAGCTTCACAACCCATCACTATCAAGCTCTCTCTATATTAAATGAACTGAGAACCTACTGTACACTGACCTAATAGTTCCTTGGTTGCTGTTGTAGAAAGGACATTATTTCATTACGTTTACATTATTCACTGTCCAGTGTCACCTAAATGAGGCCGAGGTTCCCTTCTGAGCCTGGTTCCTCTCAAGGTTTCAAGGGAGTTTTCCTCACCACCTCAGACTTGCTCATTAGGGATAAAATAGGGATTAAGTTACATTATAGCAGCTATAAACGACAGTCTCATCAATGATCCCTCTTCTTTTTTACTCTTTCTAAAACGAGTTTCTGCTCCAGTTACTGTGTCTTACAGCTTTACCTCTGACTTTTACAAAGCACTGACACTGGAGACTCCTTCCCAAAATCTATTTTTACTATAGAAGTGAAATTTAAACAAGCTTGTGGACCTTATGGTTAAACCCTGGGCTGATGATGAAGATAACAGAGCTGGTGATGAAACTGTTTTTGCTTATTAGGGGTTTGCTGCTGGTTCCCTACCAAGTGCCCTTAAAAAACCTTGACACACACACACACACACACAGAGAAATGAAGCCTGAGTCTGTGATCTCAAGGATTACACACACACTTAGTAACTCATACACAGTAAGACACATTCATGCACTTAGACACACCGAAGGAAAGCTGGGACATGGTAGCTTGTTAGTGCATACACGCATACCCACTCACACACACACACACATACACAAACCAAAGCGGAGCGGTGGACCGTCCCAGCCATGGTGGAGAAGTAATCGAATCAGTTTGTTATTGCAGAGATGGAAATGTGTTTTTATTCAGGCCTGTTGCCAGGATACCATTTTTATTATGGCTAACACAGGGAATGGTGATTTCTTTTTCGTTCACGTGGATCTCTTTCAGAACATAAACACTCAAGCGCTGTGATGTGTGTGTGTGTGTGTGTGTGTATTTGTGTGTGGGAATGTCTTGGGGGATGGCTAGTGGGTTGGTAGGGTAACTGAAAGCTGCGGTCACACACACACACACACACAGAGCGTTGCCACGGTAACCAGTCAGTGGCCAGCACGTGTCGCAGCCGGAGCTTTTTCCCCGGCGGTCTTCCCGAAAAAAACTTTCCCTGCAGAAACTCAAGTCAGGAAAGTCTTACTTCAGCTCTGAAAAATGCGCCCGTTTCTTCTTTCCTTTTTTTGATTTCTTTTCTCTTTTTTTCCCTCCTCAAGCCACATCATTACCAATCAAAATAGCTTCACAGACGTTTCAAAACTACAATTTGTACTGGAGCCACGTTTACCGTTCCATTAAAGAACCACAAAAAAGAACGAAGCGCCTCCTTTCCCGCTGTTATGACGTTATTATTATTACCGAGCGCTTTAGCTGGTGCGTGCGGGAGCAGGAGGAGCGAGAGGATACCTGTGCTGGTCTCCTTCATCCTAAAGATCTCTGGAGGCTTTAGGGCCAAAAATCCTCCGCCTCTGGGTAGAGGCTCTGTTTCTTCTACCTTTCACTCACTTTCTTCGTTCCTCTTGCCCTTGTTTCCATTTTCTTTATCTAACATCTAATCAGGCGAAACTGAAATGTACACAGTTTTCCTCTTATCTCAAAGGTGCTTGACTCAACTAGCCTCGGTGTTTGCGCCAGCTCTACATGGCTAAGTTTGCTAGGCAAGCTAACGGATAATAGGTTCAGCATTGTGCTTACCATTATACCCAAATCATTTCTCAGAAAAGGGGACCAACTTGTACCTTTCCTGGTTGCTGGGGTGGTAACGTTACCTCTAATATAATAGCAACACCTTTAATTTCACCTTTTTAATTTCTAGTTAAAAAACAAAAGTTTGAAGGCATCACCCCAGTGGGGGTGTACACACTTTAGTACCCTTTTTCAGTTTAGCACCCTTAAAAAGTACCCCAAATCACCTCACTCCTCCTGAACAATTCTCCGTCTTCAAGCTACCTCATTTTCTTCCTCAGTACAGAAGTAGGGGGTGTGGCCTAAATGACTTGACACATAGTTAGATAGATACATAGTTATGTACGATATTATGAACTGTAGCTGCGTCCCAAATAACAAACTAAGCGCTATGTACTCAAGTGTCTAGCGTATGAACGCTAATAGGGTCGTCGACCATCTCGAAAATGCTTTCTCGTCCAGCATGAGCGCCTGGTAGCCCCACCCCTTTTCTAAACGTAAACAAAGTCCAGCATTCCACTATTGGGTTTATCAGTTGAATAAGTGCATCGTCCAGGTTCTTAAAGTGCACTTCTTCTTCTTGATTTAGGACACAACTTGAATACTATCTCTCTCATTTCATTTTCTCTCGCTCTCTCTCTCTCGATCTTTTATTGCGCTAAATCACTCAAAATACCGCCCACACAGTTCAGAGCCACGCCCACATCATAAGATGGACTCGCACAAACAGACTCGAGGTGAAACTCGATCACGGATTACCTCACGGAAAATTCGCTTTCTGGACTTTTCCATAAAGTCTTTGAATGAGACACACGGCCTGGACGTCATGGTTACCGCGAAGAATCGTTAACGATGATCGTTACCGATGAAGTACGAAAGAAAAAGTGATGCAAATATCCGACTAAACACACAGGAACACAGCGCTGAGGAGTACGTGAATTATGGAGTACATGAAAAACCCAGATCATTGTCCAGAATAGTGATAAACAATAATGTACTAAATAATATAATAAAGAGTACATTATTATTATTATTATTATTAAGGAAGCAAAAAAAGAATGGTATTTTGATACCGTTGTGTGAAATATGTTGTCTACATATACTACAATTCTGAGACATAACGTGTGTGTGTGTGTGTGTGTGTGTGTGTGTGTGAGACTTATTTTCACAAAATTAATGCAAGTCTTTCCAACTGCAAACTATCTGTGTCAAAGGTCATGTTCTGTTAATACTTCCAGCAGTGAGTCATACAACTCTCTCTCTTTCCTTTATCTTTCTTTCTCTCTTTTTCTTTATGTCTCTTTCTCTGTCTTTCTCTCTTTCTGTTTGACTCACTTTCTGTCTCTGTTTCTATGACTGTCTCCCTTTCTCTGTCTCTTTTACTGTGTCTTTCTTTCTATGTCTCTCTTTCTCTGTCTGTCTCTATTACTCTGTCTCTCTGTCTGTCTCTCTTACTCTGTCTTTCTTTCTGTCTCTTTTTCTGTCTGTCTGTCTTACTCTGTCTTTCTTACTCTGTCTCTCTTTCTCTGTCTGTCTCTTTTTCTCATTCTCTCTTTCTCTGTCTGTCACTCTTACTCTGTCTCTCTTTCTCTGTCTGTCTCTCTTTCTATATCTCTCTTTCTCTGTCTCTATCTCTCTGCCTGTCTCTCTTACTCTGTCTCTCTTTCTTTGTCTTTCTTTCTTTCTCGTCTCTGCACAAGCTGAGTCAGCAATCGCCATTACAATATAAAGAGATAGAGAGAGAGAGAGAGAGAGAGAGAGAGAGAGAGAGAGAGAGAGAGGGAGAGAGAAGTGGACGGAGGAGGGGGGTATTAAGGAAGGCAGACTGCAGTATAAGGGTCTGCTCATAGTTCTGTTCCTTCTCCCCCACTTCCTGCCTCCTTTTTTTTCCGGACCATATGGAAATCACAGGATATGAATTCCTGCATATCGAGGCTGTGAATCTTTGGCTCTGCGCTCAGCTCTGTACCTGCAACTAAACCCTACACCAGATTAGCTTTATTTTTGCCGTACGACTCTGCGCTGAACATTTTCTTGACCAAAATGGAAAGCAGTGACAGACTGGATCGGAAAACTGAAACGGAAAGAAAACAGCAGACTTTATTTGCATTATCAGGAAAGATAGAGCAGTTTCATACGACAGTTTCTGCAGCCTTTCATTTGTCACTTGACCAGACAAACAAACACCTTCTGACCAATCAGACTGCAGAATTCAGCAGCAGTGTGATATAGAGCGAAGGCAAACCAGACGATTTTCTATAGGGTCAAAAATGGAACTGAAATTCTCTGAAAAAAATTGTAGAAAAGTTGTACATTGTTCAGATTTATGAATACACGCTGTTTTATTTGAATGTTTAATAACTCTTGATTTTGATTTTATGCATATGGAAGTTATTAAACAACAAAAAAGCAAAGTCTGAGAGTGCTTTTTTCTCCTCGCTGCAACAAAAAATTATTATATATTTTTAAAAAATAATTTTCTAATTATTAATCTGAAATTGGCATTTTATTTATTTATTTTTCTTATACATTTTATTTATTTAAAATAAAATAAGTTTAAAGGTGAAATTGTGAGCTTAAATAATTTAATATATTTAAATTTATATTTATTTATACTTATATATTAATATATTTAATATTAAAAAAAATAATTTATATATTTAAATATATCGATTTTAAGAAACATTTTTAATACAAAGGAGCCCAAACACTGACTGATGAGGTGCTGGTAAAAATTTTGAGGCTAAACTAAAAGCCTAGCTACCTCAACGTCGTAGATGAGGTATAAAAAAAAAAAAAAAAAACCCTTTTTCTTAGGTTTGTGACAAAAACGGCACGTGACCATTACGCGGCTTTTAAGCTCCGTGTTAGATGAGCGAGCTGCCGGATTTGCCCAAGGTGGCGTCTGGGAATCTTTCTCCATCCACGTCTGAGTGAATAACTAAGAGCCGTCGACCGTCGCTAATTATGACGTGCAGCCACGAGGGCCACGTTCCCATGCCAGCTGAATGCACCTGCGCCATTAGCATACGAAATAACGCCATTGACCACAAAACAAAACAGAGAGAAAGTTTGTTTACCCAAGATTAGAAACAAGGAAAGCTGAGCATAATGAAGTCCCACTCCAGGCGGTGAACAATTAGCGCTTTACGCGGCCCGGCTTTGTGTCCCAGAGTGGCTCAGAGACTGTCCCGGGACGCTGGTGGGAATCTGTGAACGTGGGAAACGTGCCGACACCGACGCAAGAAAGACCTCAAGCTTTAACTGAGACGAATTCAGCTACTGAGGACAAGATGTTATGGAGATTTTACAGAAACTGCTGATTTGTATATGGGGAAAATGACAAAAGTACAAAAATGAAAAAAAATGTATTCAATATTTTTTAAAAAGTGCTGTTAGTTCCCAGTAAATTACAGAAAGAATAAAACTCTATGGCAGAGTACCGTTATAGTTCCATTATAGTACTGTTACAGTTAGAGTACTGTTATAGATATAGTACTGTTACAGTAATATAGGTATAATATAGTTATAGCTAAAGTATAGTTATAGTAACAGTATAGTTATAATACGGTTATAGAACTGTTAGAGTTACAGTACCATTACAGTTACAGTACCGTTACAGTTATAGCACCATTACAGTAATAATGTTACAGTTATGGCAGCATTATAGTAGTACTGTTACAGTTACAGTAACTGATATGAAGTACTATGAGTTACTGTTACCACAAAAAAGACTTCTCTTCCTCTCAGACCCCAGCAGTTCAGCTGAAGGTAGACGATTTCATTTCACATCAAACTCTTCTGTTCATTTCACTCCTTCCAGCTACTTCCTGATTACACTTACACTATAGCAGCTACACTCTCTCTCTCTCTCTCTCTCTCTCTCTCTCTCACACACACACACACACACACACACACACCTGTAACCCAACTGCCCCGAGTTTCCTGCCAAAAAAAAGAAAGGCTTCCTAAATGAACCTTTCCAGAAGTTTCAGAACATTTCCAGAACATTCAGGCAGACTGCCGAGAGATTTTAAGAAAAGGTTTTAAGAAGATTTCGTTTTAAAATCATTTCATTTTATTTGTATTCAAATCTATTAAAAATTGAATCTTTTACGGTTACATTAGGATATTAAACCTATAGGAAAATGTCAAGATGATTCAGAAAGCTTCCACAAGCCTCCGCTCTTGCTATTTCGCCGCTGTTTCTCTGAAATGATTCGTTAGAGATGTTGAACTTTACTCTACAGTATAAACAGTTCGTTTGAGTCTAACGATGTTTAAGTGTTTAACGATTTTAAAAGAAAAAAAAACTCCACTAGCTCGTCTACGATCCCGCGTGAAGTAATGAGACAGAACCGTGTGATTAACGTATGACATCACACCGAAATATCCGCCAGCGCCCCGACGTCCTGAACGTGTGTACACTATATATTGACTCACCACCTAGGGCGCTAGGGAGCACGGGATCTCGGCTGATTGAGACGCGGCCTGAGCGTGTGTTTTTTTTCTAATAGCACCAGGATGCACAACGTCAGCGTTCAGCAAACACTTCCTGTTGCAAGTGCTTTTCTCACCCTGACTTTAAGTGTCACCTGAACCTGTTCACCCCGTCCTCACACACACACACCCACGGAGCTGCAGGCGATGATCACGTAACAGCAAAGTTTCAGGTGTTTCCTCGAACAACGGCGCGGCTCTCGCGGCTCTCGCGCCGCCTCAGACGTGCACACAGAGGCTCTGTGTCCAATCGATACCACTCCCAGCGAACCTGAGCTCCGCATGCCTTTCTATATTCCGCCGGAGTATTACGCGGTGTCGGGTTACGGCTTTCTAATGCGCTGCTCTGCTCTGAGCTCTGCTTTAACGCCCCCCGTGACACCGGCGTCTGAATCTCCTCACAGCTCGCTGCTTTCTGTGATCCGAGCTCGGATACGCAGCTCCTCTGATCCCTGATTCACCTCAACCTGAGCTGAAAGAGTGAGAGACGAAATGATACCATACACTCGGGGTCCTTTCCTGATCCAAATGTCACTGCATTTATCGCAGAAAAATAGTTTATACGGAAATATTTGCGACTGATGAGTTACCCGCTGATCTATTTCTGGTTCTTCGTCTTTGCGAAACTTGACGATCAAACACTCTCTCCTTCTTTCCTATAGTGTTAACGAGAAATCCAGGCTAGAAGGAGTAAAGACTCCAAGATCCCAGCATGCACTGCGGCGCTCTGACAGACAGTCTGAGGCTCCTGAGACTCGGCTCGGTGCAGCGGATGCGGGTCGAGCCGCTGAAAGTTGAGCTCGCGGAGAGAATACGGCGTGTATGTTAGCGTAGTATGATTGCTAACAGGTGAGCGTCATTAGCGGTCACGTGAGCGTGATTCGGACGTGTCGGAGGGAGAACGTGAGAAACTGCAGCCGTTCACACCGAGAGCTGACGAGAAAAAAAAGCTTCCATTAACATTACAGAGGATTAAGAGGATGAGCTGCTCACTGACGCTCCAATCTCTCTCTCTCTCTGTCTATCTCTCTTTCCCTCTCTCTTTCTCTTCCTCTATTTCAATCTGTCTATATCTCTTTTTCCCCCTCTCTCCTTCTTCCCTTTCTCTTTCCCTCTTGTTCCTTCTCTTTCTTTTTCCCCCTCTCTCTCTTGCTCAATTTCTTTCTATATATCTTTCTTTTTCTCTCTTTCTTTCTCCTTCTCTCACTCTCTTTCTCTTTTCCCCCATTCTTTCTTGCTCTATTTCTCTCTATACATCTTTCTTTCCCCTCTTGCATTCCTTCTCTCTCTCTCTCTTGCCCTATTTCACTCTGTCTATATCTCCTTTTTCCTCTGTTTCCTTCTATCTCTCTCACTCACTCTTTTCTCTGTCTGTATCTCTCTTTCCCTCTCTCTCTCTCTCTCTCTCACTCTTTTCTCTCTGTCTGTATCTCTCTTTCCCTCTCTCTCTCTCTCTCTCTCTCTCTCTCGCTCTCTCTCCCATCCAACATGAGCGAATGAGTACCTTATAGCTCCGCCCCCTTTCTCTGTGTAAGCAAAGCTGTGAAGGTCGATTGCTTCAGTGAGGGTCGAGTGCAAGTGTCCAATATTCCACACTTGTTTTTTTTTTCCAGATCCATGTTCTTGAAGTGCACCTCTTCTCCTTCCTCTTGTGTGAACACGATTTGGGATGCAGCTTATACACCCGTACCACATCACACACTCTATTTCACTCTGCTCCTGTATCTCCCATTAGAGGACAAGGGTAAAGGGGTGCTAATACTTTCTGCTGAGGAACATATGAGCACGAATCAGTAAATGCAGACCTACATAACGGAAGTCTCTGATTAAAATTCTCGTTCTATCAGTCTTCAGCTATGACTGCAGGTGGACACAGTAAATAATCCCTGCTGTGTGTTTTTATCAGAGCTTCTCCACCCAGGCTTTTAGCTCTCAACATCGCGCAGATTTGTTAATGCCGGGATATCGGGACAGGAAACACGCTGGCAGTCAGATCGGACCTTAATCTCGCCAGAGCGAACTGCCCCGATGAGCGTCCAGAGCCTGATGGGATTTCTCTCTGAGTTCAGACCAGCAGAAAGACACAGCAAAGACTCCAATATCGTCTAAAGGACACAACTGTTGTTTGTTTTAAAGGATTAGCTATGAACAAGTAAAAGAAAAAGTGAGACGTTTACGCCAGTATAGATTTTTTGGGGCAGTTTTTTTTCGACTCATGGGATATTTTCTCTCTGTGAGTCTGATCTAAAATGAGTCAGTGTGTTTTAGACGGGTGTTTTTCCCTCTGTTGGAGAACCTTACACAGAATTTTACTGGTTGAAGATCAGAGTTTAGACGCTTTTTAGATGAACAAGCACTCGGAGCGTCTCAGAGAGCAGAAATGGGTTCGATATCGACATTTACTTTGAAGATTTCTGTGGAAAAAATGAAGCGTTTTTGTTTATTCGGAACTTTTCTATGAATATATTGCTCATAGTAGGCTGGGGAAAAACATAAATACTTATAAAACTCTACAAATTCTTACAGTCCTGAGTGTCTACTTTCACATTAACCTCCATTGTGGAGTGGGACATGACAAAGACACTCAATCATCAACATGGACACAACAACAAACAGGAGAAATCTCAATTTTTTGGCTGTTTTTTCGATGCTAATACAACAGTATTAGCATGTGTTAGGCCAAATTAGTGCATGAACATACTACAGAGACAGATTTTGAGCAAAGATTTATTTTTCTCTCGGCTCACAGAAACACACTCTTTCTCGACCCGTGAATGACATCAAAGATAAACCTAAAAAGCCGCCTTTAGAAAGTCGAGTCAGGACTAGCTGTTAGACCTATTATTATTTAACTGCTTCTGTCAACACCGTATCAGAAAAAACACGAAGCCGTAAAAAGAAGGTAAAAAAACACACTGATTGAGACTTAACAGGAATCTGAAAGGCAGCTAGATCGCTGAGTGCTTCTTAAAAACCGTGCTCCACACACTGCGCTCTTTGTCCTGCTTGCCAACAAAAGTCACACGTGAGGCTTAGCGTATAAACACGGACCAGAAGAATCAGCCCGAGGTGCCGCGTCTGTGGCCAAGCGTTAAGTGCCAAACAACAGGGTGAGGAAGAAGGTAATCCAGCGGCGTTCATAGCCGCATCAATAATGAACGCTCCGAAGCCGAGCGTGTGTCCCATCACCTCACTGAGTCTCTGGAGCTCTTTAAAAGCTGACGGCTAACAAGAGAGAGAGAGAGTCCGAAATAAACCTGCAATGGAGATGAACAGCATCCTTAAACCATGAAGGAAAAAAACTCTATTTCTTGCTCTCACGCTGCATAAACAGAAAAAAAAAAAAAAATCAACATTCAACCACGGATATAGAACACACATTATACAGTGTGTGTATAGATCATCATCTATTAAAAGAAGAAAAAATAATCACCCTTGATCTACATTAAAGAAAATATAGAAATAAAAAATGATTCCAATGCATAAAAAATGCACAAAATCAAAATAAAATAAAAAGAAGTAAAAATAAAAGGAAAAGGAGGATATCTGATGTTTTCTAAATATTTGAAAATTCTTTTAGTAATTGTTTATGTTTATAATTGTTGATGAATTTGTTTAATTTTAGTAATGTTTTAATACTTTAATTTAATATGAAAATTTGGAATATAAGAATTTTTTTTTAAATAGAAATGTATATGTTTACATACTTTAAAAGTACATATAATATTTATAATAAAATTATAATAAAATTACAAATTATATATAAAAATATTAAATTAAATTATTTATTATAAATATCATTTGTTTTGTTTTTTTTGCTTATATATATATATATAAAAGCAAAAAACAAAACAAATGACAAGAATATTTATAATAAATAATTTTTACATTTTTATATATAAATTTCTTACACTATTACAGTATGCATTATTTTAGTCTCTCAATTTCTTTAATTATGCCTTATAAATAAATCCTACTCCCCCCCTCCACCCCCACTCAGTCATAATCAGTGCTGAAGGACTCCTCGGTGTTCTGTCCACACTGAAGCTGGACGTAAATCACGTTAACATTATCGTTAACTTCCAGTAACACAAAACAGGTGAGGGAACTCATTCCCAGTGAGCAGTGGTGATTAAATGGGGTGTGAAATGGTGGGTTCGGAGCAGTGTGTATGTGTGTGTGTGTGTGTGTGTGTGAGAGAGAGAGAGAGGTCAGACCCGGGTGGGCCGACAGGGTGGTTGAAGGGGGCGAGCTGCTTCTCTGACTTCATCTTCCTTTTTACTTAATTACATCAGGCCTGTAAGTGAATTTGGCTCGAGCTCCTGATCCACGAAACAGAACAGCTGTAACCCTGGAGAAATAAACTAGGTCTCGCTCTGTATCTCTCTCTCCCTCTCTCTCTCTCTCTCTTTCTATGCCAATGGACACAGATCAGAAGAGACCAAATCAAATTAAATCTACTTTCAAACCAGATGAATAATTGATGAGTTGAAAAGGAGGAGGATACAGAGCCGTTTAATTATTTAAAGATCAGAACTGAATTTTGGGACACGGTGACTCCCGTTCGCCCCACTTAAGCACTTTTTAAAAGAAAGAAAATAAAAAGCAGGGCTCTTTAGGAGGTCGTCGTCGCTACCTCGGCATGTCCGTACATCGAGAATGTATTATATCACCTCAGAGACACAGAGATGACACTTTTCCTCATCAGATCATTTCCAAAAAAATTGAGTTTTCTTCTGATTTTGTTGTGTCCATGTTGATGTTTGAGTGTCTGTCATGTTCCACTCCACAGTGGAGGTTAATATGAAGCTCAAATGAAAGTAGACACTCAGGACTTGTAGTGTTTTATAAGTATTTCTGTTATATTCATAGAAAAGTCACAAAATAACAAAACCGGTTATTTTTTTCCACAGAAATGTTCAAAGTAAATGTTGATATCGAACCCATTTCTGCTCTCTGAGACGCTCTGAGTGCTTGTTCATCTAAAAAAGCGTCTAAACTCCGATCTTCAACCAGTAAAATTCTGTGTAAGTTCTCCAACAGAGGGAAAAACACACGTCTGAAACACACTGAAAGCCGAGAGACTCGTTTTAGATCAGACTCCTGGAGATAAAGTTTGTTTATTCAGAATGAAAATGTCCCATGAGTCAAAAAACGTTATAATCAGACTCACAGAGATAAAATCATGTCTCCTGAGTCGGTTTATCCGGTGTGAGGCCGGTTCTGAGGTAACAGAGGGATGTGAACTCGTCATCTGCTGATGAAAGTGCAAACACTCGGACAGACTCGGGTTCAGGAGTGCGGAAATCCGTTTTCGATTAGACGTGAACCTGACGTATCTCTCGCCTCTCCTCAGCTACGGGCAATTACACAACGTGCTAGCACGCTAATCTCCATAATCCCTGCTCTGTCACAACAAGGAGTCCGCTAAGAGCTTGGCAACAAGGCTGCTTTAGCCGCTCTTCTTCCTCCTCTACCTGTGTGTAAGAGTGAGAGAGAGAGAGAGATAAAGAAAGAGGGAGAGTTTTATATATATATATATATATATATATATATATATATATATATATATATATAGAGAGAGAGAGAGAGAGAGAGAGAGAGACAGAGACAGAGACAGAGGGAGGGAGACAGAGGGAGGGAGAAAGAGACAGACAAAGAGAGAGAGAGGGGAAGAGAGACAAAGAGACAGAGGAGAAGAGAGACAGAAAGAGAGACAGAAAGATAGAGGACGGCCTATGTGTATTTGTGCATCTGTGTGTGTGCATTTTCATGTCTGTGTGTGTCCGTGTGTATTTGTGCATCTGTGTGTATTTGTGTCTGTGTGTGTTTTTGTCTGTATTTGTGCATCTGTGTGTATTTGTGTGTGTGTTTGTTTTTGTCTGTATTTGTGCATCTGTGTGTGTTTTTGTCTGTATTTGTGCATCTGTGTGTATTTGTGTGTGTGTGTGTGTGTCTGTGCGTCTGTGTGTTTGGATATTTGCATCTGTGTGTGTGTCTGTGTGCGTTTGTCTGTGTGTTTGAGCGTCTGTGTCTGTGTGTATTTGTGCATCTGTGTGTGTCTGTGTGTATTTTTTCATCTGTGTGTGTCTGTGTGTATTTGTGCGTCTGTGTGTGTCTGTTTGTATTTGTGCATCTGTGTGTGTCTGTGTGTATTTGTGTGTCTGTGTGTGTTTGTGTGTATTTGTGTGTCTGTGTGTATTTGTGTGTCTGTGTTTCTCTGTGTGTTTGTGTGTATTTGTGCATCTGTGTGTGTCTGTGTGTATTTGTGTGTCTGTGTATCTCTGTGTGTCTGTGTGTATTTGTGTGTCTGTGTGTATTTGTGTGTCTGTGTGTGTCTGTGTGTATTTGTGTGTCTGTGTGTCTGTGTGTGTCTGTGTGTATTTGTGTGTCTGTGTGTGTCTGTGTGTATTTGTGTGTCTGTGTGTGTCTGTGTGTATTTGTGTGTCTGTGTATCTCTGTGTGTTTGTGTGTGTCTGTGTGTCTGTGTGTGTCTGTGTGTATTTGTGGGACCTGGTGTAGGTAGACACTGGAGTGAGCTGGTGAACTGCATCACTGCACATCTGTCTGATCATTAACAGGAAACAATCCTCTTTATTCTGATTGGTGCGCCTCTGTTAGCACCTGAGTTAGCACCTGAGTTAGCGCCTGTGTTAGCCCGAGGCTCCTTCTCTGTGTCCTCTGTTGACTTTCCACTCGCTGCCTCCTTAGAGACCTCAGAGCCTTGTGTTTTTCTCTCCGCTGCTCTGCTCGTATTTTCTCTCAGTGACAAGCGCAGCCGCTTCCAATTGATGAACATTCCTCCGCTGGCACACGCTAATGCCGCTAATCTCCATAGCAAAAGCATATACGCTTCCAAGATAAGTAGAACATCTGCGAAGTCATCTCTCCAAACAAGCCCGTGAAGCTAAAACACTAGGTCCACATAATGGTACCTTAGCTAGATTTTGCCACATAAACGTTAGCATCAGTGAACAAGCACAGATAGCTAGCAAACTAGCAGGCCAATGCTAAACATGTGTGGAGTTTCAGCATCATATTATGAGTTGGTTTAAACAAATGCATTCACAACTTTAGCTATTAGCTTTAATTATTAGCTATGTTTTGCTAGTTAACTGCTAGCACACTAGCTCATATTTGTTTAAATATTAGCTAAATATGAGCAAAACAAACAAACTTTAGTTCAGTGAGCTAGCGGGCTAGTTAGCTGCTAGTAATCATTTCTCCTTCATGTTAGTGATGTTAGCTAGCAGGAGAGGAGAGGAGAGGAGAGGAGGAAAAGAAAGAAGAGAGGAGAGGAGGAGAAAAGAGAAGAGAAGAGAAGAGAAGAGAAGAGAAGAGAAGAGAAGAGAAGAAAGGAGGAAAAGAAAGAAGAACGGAGAAGAGGAGAAAAGGGGAGAGAAGAGGAGAGCTAGCTGTTCTTCAGCAGTCAGTTAAGGTCACAGATCAACACTGACGTCCTCCATTACAATCCTGTACTGCTGAGCTACGACGCTGATTCTTACAGATCTCTGTCTGGGCCTGTAATGTGCTCGCTCTCTCTCTCTCTCTCTCTCTCACACACACACACACACACACACACACACACACACACACACACACACCCCTCTCTTCTGCCCTGCATGCTCTCCATGCCTTTCAGCTGCTGACGTCTGTTGATTTGTGCCAACATGTGCGCCTGTCTTCTATGGGATGGAAGGAAAACATACCTCCACACACACACACACACACACACACACTGAGCATGGCAAACAACGGGATGTACTTAAAGCCACACCATAAAGCCAGAGGCGATATGAATAGACACAGTGTGTTCTGCCCCCGAGGCTTTTCTGCTTTCCTCTGGAGGAGGCGACAGAAACGGATGAGCGCGTTAGACACGCTCGGGTCAACAGAAAAGAAAACAGAGCGGCGAGAGGAAGCGCTACAGGGTCTACTTTCCTCCCAACGATCCCAGATTATCACGCTAGCCTATTAGCCTGATTTTAAATTCTGCTGAATCGGTATTTCTTTGTACGATCTCGCTCCTTACGTCAGTTGTGCCCTGCTGGTGCCAGTGGTCCCTCTTGGCTCCGCCCCCCAGAACTCTGCCTTATTCTGACTTTTGCACCAAATATACAGTGAGAGAACAGAAAGGTGAAGTCAGGTGTGCAAAGTCAGTGTTAATTAATAATAATAATAATAATCTCCAGTTACAAGAATTCACAGGGTCAAAGGCACACCGGAATAGCCAAAGTAAAAAAAAAAAAACAAGCAACTGCTACCAAAAGCCAATCCGAGTCTTTCACGTCTCCTGTTTTAACTCTGATACATCAGATACAAGATAGATAGATAGATAGATAGATAGACAGACAGACAGACAGACAGACAGACAGACAGACAGACAGACAGATAGATAGATAGATAGATAGATAGACAGACAGACAGATGGATAGATAGACAGATGTTTTTAAATGTTTGTGTGTTGGAGTGTGTGTGTGTGTGTTTGAGTGTGTGTGTGTGTGTGTGTGTTAGTCTTTGTGTTACTCCACATCCTGAAGAGTTCCTATCATCATCTGCACAGGTTTCAGCTCATTATTTCCAAAACACTACACAAGAGACCTGAAACTCTGAAGCGACTCTCTGTCTGCGGCTGCAACTTGTTTACAGAAAGCTGCCAGAATTAATTTGGAGTATTTGATATAAAATGAGATCTTGCTAGTTCATGGTCTGTTGCCCCTCCCCTGAGTGTGGGGCAGTGTGATTCCTGCCCCGGTAGCTAAAGTGGAGCAGAGAGCTGATAATTTTTACATCTTTAGTCAGTCAAAAGTAGTGATTAAGTAGACAGACAGACAGATAGACAGATGGATAGATAGATAGACTTATCCCAAGTTTTTACCACAGATTACATATCTAGCCCAGAGTTTAGCCACTGTCCTCCCGCGGTTTGTGTATGTTTTTGTGATTGCTCAGTGAACCGACAGGATATTTATGTCATTATAGAAGTAAAAACTGGAGCTCCTGGGTTTTATCACGCAGCAGATCGATAGCACCACATTCTCCAGCCATCCCACTGTAATATTTCTTTGTTTTGGAGACTCGTTTGTCTGAAGGGATTTTACCTCATGTCTGGGCTCAAAGCCACTGCGTGGGCCACATGCTTCACAGAGAGAGAGAGAGAGAGAGAGAGAGAGAGAGAAATAAAAAGACAGAGAGATACAGACAGACAGACAAAGTGAAAGAGAGAGAAAGAAAGAGAAATGGAAAGAGATAGACAGAGAGAGAAAGACACATGCACAGACAGAGACCGAGAGACAGAGAGAGACAGACAGACTAACAGAGAGAAAGAGAGCAAGAGAGAAAGAAACAGAAAGAGACAGACAGAGAGAGAGAGACAGAGAGAGACAGACAGAGAGACAAAGTATGAGAAAGAGACAGACCGAGATAGACAGAGAGAGAGAGAGAGAGACAGACAGACAGACAGAGACAGGCAGAAAGAGAGACAGAGAAAGAAAGAGAGAGAGAGGCAGACAGACAGACAAAGTCAGAAAGAGAGACAGACAGACAGAGAGAGAGAGAGAGAGAGAGAGAGAGAGAAGGAATCAAAGAAGGATTATGTTTTTTTTTCTTGAAAAATAATCATATTGATTTTTTAAAAATCTTCAGTCAGTCAACAGAAGGTGATTAGTCTTTACGTTAAATTTAACATGGATGAAGACTTTCTGAAGCTCCGCCCCCAGAGGCGCGGCCCCACTGCAGGAATCTGAATCTTTAACTCTGCCTCATTATCATCATCGTCATCATCATCATCAGAGGCAGAGTGATGACAGGCAGCCAGTTTTGCCTCAACACTCCGAGGCTGATTTCCAGCACCAGCTGCCGCTGCGAGCCTCTACACATCCTCTACACGTGCACGCTCCGGACTCGGCCGCGCGGGAGCATCTCCAAACGGCTCGTCACGCACTGGTGTTGACGCGCTCTAAGCTCCCGAAAAGCAAGCGTGGGATGTGTGTATGTTCGCTGCCCGTTTCTGTTAGCGTCCTTTTGTGCGATGGATTAGCCAAGATAAGCATTTGGATGTTTACACAGGACTTCCAGTGAAGACGCATGACAGGCCCGGTATCAGACTCCGGGGAAAGAGGAAGCGATGGGAATGTTTGATAATACGTTTCGCGAGTCGTATTAGCCGACGCGTTCTGAACGACAATACAGGAAGCGCACGAGGGCGGCAGGGCGCACAGGTACGCGACAGGTTCAGCACCATATTGAGCCAAACGAAACCCGTAGCTGGAGGCCATTACTCAGTTCCGCGTCAGCCAAACAATGAACAATAGCAGCGCATGAACCCCGGCGGGACACCGTTAAACCGGGCCAACTGTTTCTGTGTTTAAATCTCTCAGAAAGAATTTCCAGGGTTCGGTTAAAAGGTTCAAGGATCGTTATGTGCACACAATAACACAATACACTCAAAGTCTTCTCAAAATAAAAACCGAAAAGAAGTTCCTGAAATCCAGCGATATACACAGGGTTCAGAATCGCCACAGAATTTCGGGTCGAGACGAGTCACGTGACATCATCAGGACACGCATCCGAATCGGCCGAATCGCTGTTCGCTTCACGTGAGTCATTATGTGTGTGTCTTCACTGCTAGGAAGAATCAAATATGTCACATAACACACACTTTCGAGGTTTCGCACCACAGCGGTGTGGATGATTATTTTCTGTAAAGCGTGTGTAAGCTGTGGAGTGTGTCGTTGCTCGATTACACAGCTGAGTGCCAGAAAAAGACTCGTAAAATCTAGCTGCATGACATGATACGAGATTTAAAAATCAGCTGTTGTATATAATCAAGTCAGTTATACCGCGATGCAGTGGAACCTCGGCATACGGATTTAATTGGTTCCGGATGTTAAAATTTGTATTGCGA